>NC_081405.1:347971734-348274734 GCF_030272615.1 Cryptomeria japonica | reverse complement strand
TAACAGACTAACAAAACCCTAGAAAAAGCAAAGCGAAAACGAGCAAAACGAGCAAAAAACATGGGTCCCCATTTGCAATGGGGCGATGTGTGAAAACGTCACAACAGGTTTGTAGCAAAAGGGTTCTTGCAGAGAGAACGCATTGACTATGACGAGACCTTATTACGATAATAGATAGTTTTTATTTCCTGTTAATGGTTATCCATTGTTGTTAGCAGCAATATTGTAAGCAAATAAAACTAGTTAATTAAGTTGTAAGTTGTAATTGTCTTGGTTAGTGGCAACCGAGGGATGGTAGTTGCGGTGCGACGGTTGGCGCTCGCACCCCCTCGGTATCTTTATATACTTCCGAATGTAACTTGTGAGACACAATTATGAATGAAATAAGATCTCTTATATTTTATCTGACATCTATGGCATTATTATTCTGCATTACGTGTTCTATCTGTGTACTTTAAGTTATTCACCCAAGAGGGTAAACATTTGGCGTCGTTGCCTAGACGTACTCGGGAACGGAAGACGCGGATGGCGCACAGACACGATGGGCCTACCCGTTGGTGAGATAAACCCAGAGGCTGACGACATGCAAACAGAGCTCTACAACGGAGAAGTCAATTCTGCTCCGGGTAGCCATCGAGACCTACGTCCGACGAGAGGCCATGGAGGCGGAAATCCCACCAAGTGCCGTAGGGACAGCACTGGAGGTTAGCCCGGCAGTAAATCGGTTGATGAACCATCTTCCCCGGCTGCTTGCACAAGCATCGCTGGTACAGCAAGCTCGCCTAGAGGAGATTGCCCAGGAAGAGAAACGCCAACAAATTCTTCAACAGTATGAAGAAAGCAGTCGTCAGGAAGCGGAGCAGGATGGCACGAGGCCAGGAAGGAATTGAACCCTGAATGCCCTCGGGATAACGAAACATTTTATATTCAAATAAAGGTGTCATTATATTGACACGAGTTGTATTGATGAAATGAATTAATAAAGGCGTGTTCTGGTTTATGTGTTGTGAATTATGGAAATGTATGGGAATTAATGCCCAACCTATTAAATAAAGATAGAAATAAAAAAGTAGAAATGGACAAGTGGGAGGTCGTGCAGAGGGCCTTGATTCTAGAACAGCAAGTAGAACATAGACGGAGGCTGAGGCAACTTGCCGAGGGACGACCTGCCGAGGGGTGGCCCAAAGGGAACCAAGCTGGTGTCACGGAGGGTGCAGAAGCCGAGGGAAATTTCTACGCGTCGCCAGAACACCGTAGGGTGCGGAGCCACAAAGAGTTTTTGGAGGAAACAAGGTTACGGCGGAATCTAGTCGAAGAGACTCGGGATCAGTTTAGAAACTTATCCCTTACGCCACGAAGTGAGGATCATGAGAGGGAGCCAGGAGTGGGTGCGGGCGACAATGGAGGGGAAGACAACCGTACGGTTGGAGGTGCCACACACAGCAGGCAAAGCACCGTACCTCCAGTTACCCATGCAGGACACACCACCGGCGCCGAAGAGAGCGGCGCACAGATGCAGCCACAGCCACCTCCAGGAAGACGACCCCCCTCGATGGCGGGCAAACAAAAGTTGCCTAAATTCAATGGAGATGGCAACGATGACCCCGTACGGCACTGTCGTACATGTCAAACAATATGGTCAGCCAACGGGGTAGTTGACAAAGCGGATTGGGTGGTGCAATTCCCTGCCACTCTGAGAGGAGTAGCCATTGATTGGTACTCTGATGTGGACAAAACAAACGTGGGAACATGGGACGACCTACAGAAAGCTTTTGAAAAGGAGTTTCGACTCCTTTGAGATGATAATGAGATCGTGGCCGAGATACTAAGCACAAAGCAGGGAAAGCACAAAACAGTGCGAACATACAACCGACAATTAAAGGAATTACTGGGGAAGATGGAGGACTAGCCGGTTGACAGACTAAAGAAGAGATGGTTCGTGGAAGGGTTGCGGTCATCCCTGCGAAGGAAAATGAAAATTGTAATGCCCACTTCATACGATGACGCATACAACCGTGCGATGGATTTGGAAAGTGAAGACAAAACATCGCAGAAGAAAAAGGACAAGTCCTCTGGAGAAAAGGAGTCCTCGAGAAATAGTAGTAGTGACGAATCATCAAGTAAGAAGGTACAAGCGCTCCAAAAGGATATGCACCGTATGATGAAGGAATTTAAGAACATGAAAGGAAGCACGAGTAAAAACAAAGACGTGTGGTGCACTGATTGTAAGGAAGAAGGCCACACAAAAGGCACCTGCCCGAAGAAGGCCTTTTGTGAGATTTGCCAAGTGATGGGACACTCCATCAAGGAATGCCCATACAACATGAAAACCCAAAGTACGCAAATGAGCCAAGTGTTGTTCACTGAGCAGGCCACAACATCCGCACCAACGGGTATGGCCCAACAAACCAACACAATGGCATCATCTGGAGGTTACCGGGACAACAAACGCGGTGGCGGAAGGAATAACAACAACAACAATAACGGAATCTATATCCAGTATGACGCCAAGGGCCAGCCAATGATCCAATGTAGGGCCTGTAATCAGTGGGAGCACTTCACCCATGATTGCACGAAGGAAGCCACCCCTCAACACCTCTGCCGATGGTGTGGGCCAGGCGACCATAAGGACGCAAATTGCCCAAAGGCAGGGGTTAATCTCCTCAACATTGAGAAGGCTGAGAAGACGGGTGAGAAAGAAGTACTGGCGGTCACCCGCGCTCAGACGAAAAAGGCCACTTATCTCGACCCCCGTACGGAGAAGGAGAGATTACGGGAGGCAAAGGCCAATATTGAACGTGAGATGACGGCTAAACGACGGAACAACGAGGTGGTGAGTACATCATCCCGTACGAAAGCTGAAAATAACATCATTGGGCAAGTACTGCAGATGGAAGTACCTATAAGGGTAAAGGACCTTCTAGAAACAATGCCACAGTTAAGAACTGCCATTTTTAGTTCCATACAAACCACTGCGCAGGCACCTTTACGTGCCACACGGGCGGAAGTTTCGGTCAGCCCCTCAGCTGACCCAATGTTGTTGACTTTAAATAGTGGTCAGCATCCTGCTGTAGTAGAGATGGGAATTCTCGGGGCTATCCTCAAATACACCATCGTGGACGGAGGTTCAGGGGTGAATGTACTGCCAGAGGATACGTGAAAGAAGCTGGGGAAGCCAACACTATGGCCACCCACGTTCAACTTGGTAGGTGCAGACCAACACGGCATCAAGCCACTCGGCACCCTGATGGCCCAGCCAGTCACCATCGACACACAACCCTTCATACTAGATTTTGTGGTAATCCCACTCAAGAAGAAGGGGTACGACGCCATCTTAGGCAGAGGGTGGCTGGTTACAGCAAAGGTGAACCACGACTGGAAAAAGAACACCCTTTCTATGGAGAAAGGGGGGCGGAAGTACACCATTGATTTGAGGACCCAGGTTGTCGGCGAGGAACTAGCATCATCTTCGAAATCGGAGGGTAAAGGAAAAGGCGACCTGAGGGACGAAGGACGGGGCTGCAAGGAGCCCAACAACGAAGGGATTCTCAAACTAGGAGAGTGCTCCGAGGATGAGACAGGGTCATTGAACGGGCACTTCCACTGGCAGATGGAGGATTACGAAATGTTCCAGAGCTACAGGCTCGAAGTAGAGGAACCAGAGCAAGTAACAGAGGAGGTGTACCTACCAGAATACAGAGAATATTGGAAGGGAGACGCCCCAAACCTCGGTGACGTAGACAATCCCAAGATCATTTGTGTGGGCAACAATTGGAACCCTGTGTGGAAGGCCGCAGCCTTCAAAATCTTTATTATTATTCTCCTTCTTATGTACGGGAAGGAGACCGTGGTCCCTGTAGAATTTGTGGTTCTAGGTCTTCGGATGGCCATTGAAAAGACATGCCACCAACAGGTCCAAATTGAAACCCTACCACAAAAAGCGTGCAGGAGACCCGAGAGGCCGGAAGGACACTCGAGAGTCCAGAGGGGAACCCGATAGGATGGAAGGGGACCTGAGAGGCCGAGCAGGCAACTCGAGAGGCACTGGACCAAATCGGGAGACTCTCGGGCGAGGCAAACCGAGAAAGAGCAATCCCAGAGGCACGAAACCCGAGCCGAATCTGGACACTTAGAAAGAAAAAAAAAAAATTGTATGAACGTATGGGTCCGTACGACAGTTGATCGTACGGTCGATTAAAAAAAAAAAAGAATTAAAAAACAAAGATGCCACGGTGGGACCACCGGCGGTGGTAACACCGACAGTGGGACCACCGGTGGCAACACTGGCGGTGGGACCACCGTGCGGTGGCAACACCGACGATGGACCACCATGCGGTGGATACACTGCCCACACAAAGAATAAGACACACAACCGCTCCATCATCAGTGGTCCACTGTACGATTGAACTGCGTTGGGCGTGCGGAAGGAGGACCGTACGGTGTGCACGGTTGACCATGTTGTTCGTACACTGGAGGTGTGTCTGTATGATAAGGAGGGTGTTGACCGCACGGGAAGGTGGTCGTACGATTGGAGGTGGCAATGTTGTTGTTGACCGTACAGGGAGGTTGTATGGCCGAGGTGCCATCGAGGACATTACAGAGGAAACAAAAAAAAAAAATAATGACAACCAAATTGGCAAATCATTCGATGACATGAAGAGCCAGGACGCTGAAAATATTAGAGTGGAGAAGAAGGGTTTTGACATCTTAAAATATCACAGAAATGATGCGCACCATGGACTTTCGTGTGGTTCTGAAGGTTGTAAATTGGTCTGATAAGGAGCGACAGGGAGTCCACCTGGGGCGCTGCCTCAACCCCGCTGGGGGCACTACCCCTCAACCTCGCTGGGGGCACTGCCCCCAGACCCCAGTTTATTTTTGAGCTACAATACACTTTTTGAGTTGCGCGAAGAGCATCAGAGAAGGCACGGTAAGTGTTGGGTTGTCCCGTACTGTGAGAAAGAAGCCTACAGCTAAGCATTGGCGGGGAAGCCATAAGACATAGAGGGAGATGGATTTGGAGGTACAAGCAGAGTCTGAGGGAAAGCATTGCGAAGTTGTACGGTACCAGGGAGTTATTCAATTCAGTTATTAGCCTTTGGGGAGTGTGATGGAGGATTTGAGGCATCTCCTAGCCTTTGTGACCGAAGGTTGTGGCCACTTCCAGGCATGAATGGTACGCTTTGAGAAACTTGGAGTATGTCTCGGTTGGACATGAGGTTGCCTTGGTGGATGCACAGAGGGCTCGGGAGGAGCTGACCACCAGGTTGGAGGCAATACTAGCATGAGACTTAGCTCGGCGTAGCCAAGAGTTGGATGCCAAGAGGGCAGCGTAGGTGGCTATCGAGGACAAATTGGCTAGGGAGAGTGTCATTTGAGTAGCAGTTGGTGGAGGCTGACAAGCGTGTTTTGCAGACAAGTTGGGTTTAGGCACAGGAGGATTGGACTATGAAGGAAAAAAAAAAAAAGAACTCTTGCGGAAGCAATAATGGTGCTATCCGCACTTGAGCATAGGATGGTAGCAGAAAAGGGTTTTTAAGCGAGGCCGCAGCAGGTGTATAAGTTTCGGGCTCGACTCGCATCAGCAGTTCTGTTTAATGTCATCTCTATTTTGTATTAAGTCGTCCGGAGTCGACTTCTTTTCTTTTGGGGGGGATGATGTTAGCGGCAATATTGTAAGCAAATAAAACTAGTTAATTAAGTTGTAAGTTGTAATTGTCTTGGTTAGTGGCAACCGAGGGATGGTAGTTGCGGTGAGACGGTTGGCGCTCGCACCCCCTCGATATCTTTATATACTTCCGAATGTAACTTGTGAGACACAATTATGAATGGAATAAGATTTCATATATTTTATCTGATATCTATGGCATTATTATTCTGCATTACGTGTTTTATCTGTGTACTTTAAGTTATTCACCCGAGAGGGTAAACAATTGTAATCTACAGTAAATACTTAGTTAGCTGTTAGTTTTTTGTTAGCCAGAATAGAATGTTTCTATTCTTCACAATCATTTCCTAAGGAAACATCGTCTCTCATCTTGTATATAATGATCTCTTGATCTCTCTTAATATAAAGCAAATATTTTACCAATTACTTCATAATATGGTATCAGAGCCTGAATAAAGAATTTGTGAATTCTTTTCTGAGATTTTTTGGGCCTCTTGGTTTTGCTGCAAATTTCCGGAAATTTTTTGTTTTCAAAAGTTTTTCAAACAAAAATTCGTGAAGAATTTTTTCCGTTTTTTTTTAAATCTTCTATTTTTCGAGGTTGTTAAGGACTGTGTTCATCCCGTGTAACGATATTCTTCCTGTTTGCATCTGTTTGGCGAGGGTTTTCGGCATCTTTCGGCACAGTACAGACCCACCATTTTTTCTGCAACCTGCAACTTGGTCAAACTCACGTTTTCTGACTTTCGGCTAGGGTTTTGACCCACCAAATTCAGTCGAAAAAAATTTCTGAGCATAGATTCGTGGTAGTTTTTTCAAGAGCTCAACTGGGCTATCATCCATTTTTCTGGGTGTCTTGATTTTCGAGCCAACTGATCCAAATTCCGATAGCATATTCTTTCTGGGTTTTTCAAGCTCTCTTTTGGGTGCCTCTTCATTTTTTATGGGTCCTCCGACATTTTGCCTCGAGGTACGTGCCTTCTCAATTTTTCACAGAAATTTGTGCCATGGCATCTCTGACGAATATTCTGCTAGAGGGAAATCAGAAGTTCAATGGTCGAAACTATAGCACATGGAAGCACCAGATGCTAACCATCTTCGAATATCGTGGCAGCGATCAGGTGGTTATGGGTACTACTCAGCGTCCGACTACAGCTGGTCTTGATCAGGGTGCATATGACCAGCATAATCGGGAGGCAATGATGCTTCTCAAATTATCCATAGCTGATGATCAGCTCCCTCCGATTCCATCCGGCAAAACAACTGCCGAGATATGGGCGCATCTCAAAACCCTACATGAGACTTCTGATAAAAGCAAGGCCTTCTTTCTCAAGAACACTCTGTTTTCTATTGTCATGGATGAGCGGAAATCGCTCCAGGATCACCTGAATAGTATTCAAGAAATCCGTGATCAGTTGCTTGCCATTGGACGCAAGATGGAGGAAGAGGACATTGTGGTAATCACCCTTAAAAGTTTACCCAAGTCCTACGCGCATTTTATCGAAACTCTCAACATCACTTCTACTGGTGTTGATCTGAAGTTCACAGATCTCTGCACACTTCTGCTTCAGCAAGATCGGTGGACATAGCAATTCGGTAGGAGTTCCAACTCCACCTCCATAGAACAAGCCTTTGCTACTAATTCTTTTCACAAGGATAAGGGCAAGTCTCATTCTCAGCAGTCTTCTCAGCAGAAACCCTCTGCTCATGCATTAGAAGGCTCGAAGAAAAAGAACATTCAATGCAACTACTGCCACAAGTATGGTAACATGAAGGTTGAATGTCGAAAGCGCTTAGCTACCCAAGCTAAGCAATCTAATTCGCAGCCCAAAGTGAATAGTGCAGAGCACACTGAGCAAATGGAATCTGCCTTTTACGCCTTCATGACTAAAAGACCCGCAGATCATGTCAAATCGTTTGCCTAGTATATTGATTCAGGTGCCTCTCGTCATTTCACCCACCGTCGAGACTGGTTCACTGACTACCAGCCTTATTCAAATTCTATTATATTTGGTGGCGGGGAAGAATACACGGTTGTTGGCAAAGGCAACATTCAGATTCAGTCTGCTGGGAGGAATCTCATTTTCCTCGATGTCTTCCACGTTCCAGGGATGGAACTCAATCTACTCTCAATCAGTCAAATGCTGCAACACTCTCCATGGTTGGATGTCACCTTCAGTTCACATCAGTGCACCATCACTGATCGAGAGACTCAGTAAGTTGTTGCAGTTGGTCTTGAGGATCATGGTCTTTTCAAACTTGCAGATTCTGGTGTTTCTCAAGACCTTGCTATGGCTGCTCGGCAATCTTCTCTCAATACACTTTGGCATCAGCGATATGGGCACTTAAATGTGCGCTATCTTGCTCAGCTTGCTTGAGATGCGCTTGTCCTCGAATTGCCAGAGATTCAGACTCAGCAGCTTGGAGTTTGTGATGCATGCCAGGCTGGGAAGCAACATCGCACACCCTTCAAAAGTGGCGATTCATGGCGGGCTTCTCAGGTACTTCAGCTTGTTCATGTTGATATCTGCAGCCCTATGGCTACTCCTTTTGTTCTTGGGTCTAGGTATTTTCTGTTGTTTGTTGATGATTTCAATAGAAAAACGTGGGTCTATTTTCTTGCAAAGAAATCAGAAGCGTTTACTGTATTTCAGAAGTTTAAACCTCTAGTTGAAAAAGAGTCCGGGAAATCTATTATTGCTCTTAGATCAGATAATGTGGGGGAATTTTGTTCTAATGAATTCTCTAGCTTTTGTGATATTCATGGCATTAAGCGTCAGTTAACCACACCCCAACAGAACAGTGTGGTTGAATGTCGGAACAGAACAATCACTGAGATGGCTAGATCCATGCTCAACCACAAACATGTTCTGAAGCAATTTTGGGCAGAAACAGTTAACACTGCAGTCTACCTTTTGAACCGGTCACCCACTGTGGCGGTCAAAGGCAAGACTCCGGAAGAGGCTTGGTCAGGTCGCAAGCCCAAAATCAGTCATCTGAAAGTTTTCAGCTCCCTTGCTTATGTTTGGATCCCTGATGCTTCACGCACCAAGTTGGATGCCAAGAGCCAGAAACTTATGCTTACTGGATACAGTAGTCTTCACAAAGCCTACCGCTTGATCGACATTGAGACATCTCATCTCCTGTATAGTCGTGATGTAATCTTTGATGAGCAGCAAGGAACCTTCATGCTTGTCTCTCCTGTTTCTGATTCAGTAAACCAGCCTATGAAGGCTCATGATTTGGGAGTTAGACTTCCATTAGGTCCACCTGATGGGAGGGCTCCTGCAACTCCAGTAGCTCCAGTTATCCCAATGATTCCTGTACATACACCTCCAGCTTCTCCTGCAAGATCACCCAGATTTGCAGATGCTTCACCTGATTTTGATCCAGATTCTTCTGATGAGGAACCTGATCATAGAGCATCTCCTGATGCTAATGTTGGTCCTTCTCCTCTCCGGCCTAAATGGTGGGCCAAGACACTTGCTGATCTTCGGGATGATGAGCTCATCGACGGGAGAACTGCTCAAAAAAAGAGCAAACCTGCAGGGACAATTAATTTTGCTCTCATGGCCAACATTCACAGTGTGTTTGAACCTCTAACATACTCCGAGGCCAAAGGTATTCTAGAGTGGGAACAGGCTATGCAATCTGAACACTAGAGCTTGTTGAAGAATCACACCTGTGACCGATCTGATCTTCCACCAGGAAGAAACCCATTGGCTGCAAATGGGTCTACAAAATCAAATACAAGTCTGATGGTACTTTGGATAAGTACAAAGCTCGTTTAGTTGCAAAGAGCTTTTCTCAGCGTCAAGGCATTGATTATGAGGAGACCTTTGCTCCTACAGCGAAGATGAGCACTATCAAATTAGTCCTAGCCATGGTAGCACAGTTTGGCTGGAAGGTCCATCAGATGGACGTCAAGAGTGCTTTCCTGAATGGTGACCTACAAGAAGAGGTCTACATGTCGCAGCCTCCAGGTTTCAAGATTGTAGGTAAAGAACACCAAGTTCTCAAATTGGTGAAAGCTCTCTATGGTTTGAAGCAGGCCCCTAGGGCATGGTACATGAAAATTGATAAGTACCTCAGTGATCAAGGCTTCAAGAGGAGTTCTTCAGACTCAAACTTGTACATCAAGACTACTGATAGTGATATCATCCTTCTGGTCATTTATGTGGATGATTTGATCATCACCGGCAATTCGACATCTTTGATTCAGGTAATCAAACAGAGTTTATGCCAATCTTTTGACATGATTGACCTTAGGCTCATGCATTATTGCCTCGGTGTTGAGGTTTGGCAGCAGCCTTCTGGTATATTCATTTCTCAATCTAATTATGCTAGGGCTCTTTTAGACAAGTTTTGTATGTAGGATTGCAAGACTGCATCTACACCTATGGAGAAAGGTCTGAAGTTATCAACCAAGTCGGATTCTCCTCTCGTTGATGATACTACATACAGGCAACTAGTAGGCAGTCTCATCTACCTCTCTGCTACTAGACCTGATATCAGCTTCGCAATCAGCTACATTTCACGCTTTATGACAGCTCCCAAGGCTGATCATTGGATGGCCACAAAGCGTGTGCTTCGTTATGTGAAGGGCACTACTGATTATGGAATTCTTTTCTCTCGGAGTTCTAATCCTAAACTCAATGGATTCACAGATTCAGATTGGGCAGGCTCTGTTGACGATAAAAAGTCAACTTCTGGATATGTGTTTAGTTTGGGATCTAGTGCCGTCACATGGACTAGTAAGAAGCAACAGGTTGTTTCTCTCTCCTCTACAGAGGCAAAATACAGAGAGGCAGTTAAGGTAGGTTGTGAAGCTGTCTGGCTTCGTCGGATGCTTGGGGATATGCAGATGTCACCAACAAGCCTGACCACTTTGTTTGTTGATAACGATGGCGTTATCAAGTTAGCCCGGAATCCAGTCTTCCATGAATGAACCAAGCATGTAGATGTTCATTGTCATTACATACGATTGAAGACAGGATCATAGACTTGCAGTATGTTCCTACAGCGGATCAGACTGCAGACATTCTCACCAAGCCACTTGGTCCAGATAAGTTTGTCAAATTCAGAGGACAGCTTGGTGTACCGGATAGGTTAACCATTAAGGGAGGGTATTACGATAATAGATAGTTTCTATTTCCTGTTAATGGTTATCTATTGTAATCTACTATAAATACTTAGTTAGTTGTTAGTTTTCTGTTAGCCAGAATAGAATGTTTCTATTCTTCACGATCGTTTCCTAAGGAAACATCGTCTGTCATCTTGTATATAATGATCTCTTGATCTCTATTAATATTAAGCAAATATTTTACCAATTACTTCGTAATAGGCCTTTGCTCCTACAAGGAAGATAAGCACCATCTGTCTAGTTCCATCCATGGCAGTTCAGTTGGTTCAATAATCCCTTCTCAATGAGGACTTGGAGAAAGAAGTGTACATGATAGCCAGAGTTTTCAAGTTGCAATAAAGGAGCATCAGGTATGCAGACTAACGAAAGCTCTTTATGGCCTGAAGCAAGCAGCCAAAACATAGTACATAAAGATTGACAACTGTTTAATTTAACACAGGTTCCAAAGAAGTCATTTAAATCCAAATTTATACATCAAAAGCGTCACCAATAATATCATTCTACTAATCATTTATGTAGATGATATCGTCGTTACAAGTAGTGAGGTGCATTTGATTGAAAAATTGAATGTATTTGAGTACAACTTTTGACATGACAAACTTAGGCCTCCTACATTATCGCCTAGCTGTAAAGGTTTGGCAAGCAAGTGGTGGTATGTTAATTTCTCCATCTAAATATGTCAGGCGTTTCCTCAACAAGTTCAAAATGATAAATTGCAAAATCTTTTCTACATATATGGAGAAAAGGCTAAAGCTTTCAACCAAAATAGACTCGAAGGTAATCAATGAGCCAACATTAACGGAAATAGTGGGCAGCCTTATCTTACTGCCACTAAACCTGATTTGTGCTATGTTGTGAGTTACATTTCCAGATTCATGACAGCACCTAAGGCAAAACATTGGGTTGCAGTGAAGTGTGTGCTGAGATATGAAAGGCACTTGACTTTGGCATTCTATGTAGAAAAAGCAAATATCCTAGGCTGGTTGGGTTCATAGATTCAAACAAGGCAGGTTCAGTTGATGACAGGAAATCCACTTCGGAACATGTTTTTAACTTTGGTAGGGCTGTAGTCACATGGACCAATAAGATACAGTAGGCAATAGCTCTTTCCTCAACAAAAGCAGAGTATTGGGGAATAGTCAAGGATCAGTGATGCTGCAATATAGTCCGAGGACCAGATGGTAGACATTTTTACCAAGTCCTTGAGTTATGACAAATTTGTAAAATTTCAAGATAAACATGGTGTAGTTAGTAGATTAACCGCTAAGGCAGAGTATTAGAGTGATATTGCAAAATTAGTTTATAATGGTCAATTAAGTCATTAAGATATACTTTAGGAATATTCTTTTATTTTTTTAGATAAGTTCTTATCCTCTGCTTTCTTAGTTGTCGATCTAATTCTTATCAAAAAGATCTTTGTAACTCTTATTTAAGGTGACTTCCGTTGCTTCGTAAATATTGAATATCTTAGTAATCATTCTATATGTTATTACTTTTCATAATACTCTCTTTATAAATATAGTATTCTACAATTATACCGCAACCCCTTGGACAAAAAATATTTAATTGTCATAAAAGTAATATCCATAGATCTTGAAGAAAAAACATAGCATACAAAGTTTTGTCAAATTTTGTGATTTTTCATTAATAATACCTCTTATTTTAGTCAAGAATTTGCAAAAAATAAAAAATTGTTTAATTTAGTTTCCTTTCTACACGAACAAGAAAATTTAAGCATTTTACTGTTTTTACTAGATATCCTCCAGCTTTTGTTGTTTATACAATATTTAAATCATCAATCCTAATTTTTACAAAATCAATAAAGAGATTCTATTTAGACATATATCATGAAAACACGGATTACAACAGAGCATGTGAATAAAGAACAAAGATGATGAAGGAACAAAGCCTTGATATCTAACATGACTAAATTCAAAAAACATATAACAAATTTTGTTTCATTCCAGAATACTTCCAGTGCATATGCGTTGTTAATTTATATCTCTCATAAATGTAGCACTAAACAGGTTAGCAAACAGATTTTGTAGCTAAGAATACTACCTCTGCAAGAGACTTCCGAACACTCAGGTCCTGCTCATCCAACAATGATTTTACAGCTTCAATGAGAACTAGTCTCCTTTCATACCAAGCTTCAGACAACCTCCATGGTTACAAACAATAGTGGTTAAGACAAGATTCATCAAAACAAACTCATTAGAAAAGATAAGCAACTTAGAAGAATCCAGTTTGTCTAACAATGCATGGTACAATGAAGTCAAACCTAGGTAATAGATGCTTCAGAACACAAAGTGCCCCGAGCTTAAAAAGATCTTCTTTAGAATTTATTTTCTGTGGCAGAAAAAGCAAATTAAATAAGTTTCAAAAATGACATGATTAAATCATTAATTTATAATGAAGAATGTATTTGTGCATAAGTACATATCTGATATTAGGTGACTGCTTACATCCATGTCAATTACTATAACAATTAACTAAAATTTCAAAACCTAATGCCTCAAATTACTCAATATGCTTACGCACACTCATAAGGAAATCGAAAATATCATCATGGTACAGCATCCCAATAGTAAGAAAGCAGCGTAGTATCTCATTGTAATTCTGCAAACAAAACATTTAGCCCATCCAATAATCAAACTAATTACAAATAGCCAGTATATCTATGCTGAGTGAAAATTTAGGAAGTCCATAGAAACAACCAATATATCCTCTTAATGTCAATGCCTTGTAAAAATTTAGAAAGTGCATCATAACAACCAATACATGCTGATAAATTGAGAAAAGACATGAAAATTTGAGAAACCCTTTAAACTGGACATCTTGAAAGCTTCACTCCATAACAATAACTAGTTTGGCCTCAATTTGAATTAATAGCATCTTGTATATAAAGTTTACTAATAATAAAGACAATTCTGATTATAATGTAAGAAAACAGCATAGCATCATAACAACCAATACATGCTGGTAACTTGAGAAAAGACATGAAAATTTGAGAAACCCTTTAAAGTGGACATCTTGAAAGCTTGACTCTATAACAATAACTAGTTTAGCCTCAATTTGCATTAATAGCATCTTGTATATAAAGTTTATCAATAATAAAGACAATTCTGATTATAATGTAAGCAAACAGTGTTGAGACATGGACCAGCTAGGACTCGAACCTAGGACCTTCCATACGCTGCTAGAGTGCTCTACCACTGAGCTACTGGCCCCTCTTGGACCAGTCCATCATCGGTCCGGGTACACCAACAACCCCCCTTAAGCCACACCTCTCGTGTGCTTGGGGCTCCTAGCCTAGACCTGGCTCTGATACCATGTTGAGACATGGACCAGCTAGAACTCGAACCTAGGACCTTCCATACATTGTTGGAGTGCTCTACAACTGAGCTATTGGCCCCTCTTGGACCAGTCCATCGTCAGTCCGGATGTGGCTTATTTCCAGCACCAACACCCCTCTTAAGCCACACCTCTCGTGTGCTTGGGGCTCCTAGCCTGGACCTGGCTCTGATACCGTGTTGAGACATGGACCAGCTAGGACTCGAACCTAGGACCTTCCATACGCTGCTGGAGTGCTCTACCACTGAGCTATTGGCCCCTCTTGGACCAGTCCATCGTCAGTCCGGGTGTGGCTTATTTCCAACACCAACACCCCCCCTTAAGCCACACCTCTCGTGTGCTTGGGGCTCCTAGCCTAGACCTGGCTCTGATACCATGTTGAGACATGGACCAGCTAAGACTCGAACCTAGGACCTTCCATACGCTGTTGAAGTGCTCTACTACTGAGCTACTGGCCCCTCTTGGACCAGTCCATCGTCGGTCCGGGTGTGGCTTATTTCCAGTACCAACAAACAGCATAGCATCTTCTTCTAATTCTGCAACATAAACTCCCATTTATGGGCGAATAAGTAAAAAGCAGTGTAATAATGATTTGAGATGGCGGGCTCCAGATTGAGAGTGGAGATGAATTTTGATAGAGCCTTTAAAGGGAATCCAAGAAAGAGAGGTGCTCATTATATGCTTTGCAATCAAGGAGGCTTTGTCCTAGGTATTACAATGCTCGTGTGGGAGCAAACTAATAAATATGCAAGATGGGTAGCTTTATGAGCAGATATTATGGTCACATGTGCAACCGATTAGAAGGTGATTGAAGTGGTGGAGGATTCAATAATAATGGTAAACATGGTATTAAAAAAAATTATTCTAATTAGAAGCTATATTTAGTTCTTCAAGAAAGGAGAAATCCTACTTGTTGTCACGTCTCCTTTTGTTGAAAATTGGCTTTTGGTCAATATTAACCCATTTTATTCTTTTCTGAGTTAATCAAAAAAGAGTAAGTTGGAAAATATAATTTAATATTTATGAATGTCCAAATATTTTCAATATCAAAAGGAAACCAACAAATATTAGTTGGTGGTTGTTTGCCTCACTGGGTAAACAGAAAGAGTACAGAAGTAATGCAGAAATGAACAATGCAAGTACAAGATGAATATGAGAATGAGCTTTCCATTAATGACTCAGAATGCATTCAATGTCCATCGTATTATCTGTCATAAACATCACACCCTTCAATACCCGCAGGTAGTACAATATGTAACAGTCGAAGGGGTGCGACACAACCGTCGCGACTCCAACTACCTACCCGTCGGCTAACTAACAACTAACAAATAACATTACTACCAAAACATAAGATATACATATTTCCCGACAACATCATCCCCCCCAAAAAAGAAGTCGTCTCCGACGACTAACAACAAAATGGGAGACAATGCAACCAATACAAATTATACAACCAAGACAAAACTAAGGAGGGGGCTGAGGAAGCGTCCCTAAAGTAGAAGGCTGAGATGCCGGTGTCTGGGCCGCCAAGTGGGCGCGGAGCTCATAAACCTGTTGAGTACGTGCAGTCACATCACGCTCCACCACCAACACATTCTCCAAAGCCGTCTTCACCATATGCGCAGCTTCCAGTAACTCCTCTTTCGTATCCGCTGTCTCTGTCATACCGACCAATCGAGCCTGCAACAAGCTCCTCTCGGCAGTGACTGCATCCAACTCCTGCTGTACAAGGCTCCTCACACTCTGCTCCGCCGAAAGGCGAGTCTCCACCTCAACCTTCTCTGCTCGGGCCATCTCAAGTTGTGCCAACAACTGGCCCCTCTTTGCTGCCCACGAGGCTTGATGACTGGCCACATCTCTCTCCAACTCGACTCACGCAGCCTCGCGGACCGTAGACTCATGTTGCGTACGCCTTAATGCATAGTATGTGTCTCAGTAGACCTGCTCAATCTCTCGGACGACTGCCATCACCCGACTCTCCACAATGGGCTCACGCACAATCCAAGCCTATAGCATCTCATCCATCTGAGTAGTCGGCCATCTCGGGGACTCAAAGCATGTAGCAAAGGTTGCGGTGCAGCCCACCCGCATAAACTGTAGGACCCTCTCTAACTCCACCACGACCTGCTGTAATGCTCGCATCTGGGTCGTGGCCATGACTCGTCACCATGTCAACTAAATAGGCCTTGATGTCCTCCCCCTCCTGCTCCGAAGGCTGTGACCGTGATGGAAGTGGCCTCTGTGTAAGAGTGCCAAGGGCTAACTCTGAAGTCTCTATCGGGACCGATACTGCCGCATCCTGCTGGTATGAAGGTACCTCCTCCACCACTAGAGGTGTGGTATCCCCCAGCTCATAGACGACCTCTCCAGCCTCGTTCCCAACAGCTGGTATATGCGCCTCGCCATATGAATCGTCCAAGTCTACTACCTCAGCTAGAGTCGCTCGACAAGGTGAGAATAAAGCAGCTCCCACGGGTGGTACCACTGTCATCTGAAATCGTTGAATCACCCAGCTCTCCATAGACACTACCGACAGGTCTGTACTAGGGATCCCCGGGACTCTCTGCATCTCTACGACCGAAGTGTGTGTCGCCATAGCCATGGGCTCCTCCAACAAGGAGGCAGAAACGGTCACCACTGCCTTAAATCCAACAACATCCAACCGCACCTGATGCTCCGTATCAACCACCTCCCTCAGTCCCTGCTCCTCATCTACCATTACTCAATGCGGCGACCCATCTGTACACGACTCCGCCATGTCTTCGGTAAGTGCCTCCGTGGCTGGGGCCAGTCTCGAAGGTGGTGCTCGACCCTGCGGAGGTGATGCTACCTGCTACTGGATGGGGCCAAGTGCAACTGGCATGTGGCTGTGCCCAAATGCCAGAATAGAGGTGCCTCCCACTCCAGATGACATCACAGGTGTGCCCATCGATAGCAAGGGTGCGGCAAAAAGGACCCTCTCCTCCGTTGCCCTGCTGCATCATCCTCCTCATCCTCCGTTTCCGAATCCTCTGTACTACTGGAAGTCTCCCTCCCACTATCAGGTTCCCCTGAGGCCGTATCTACCATTCGTTTCCGCTTCGCGGAAGAGTGCCCAATGTCAAGGTGTCTCCAATACATGATAGGAGGCTCACCTGCTGCCAACGGTCCCTGCGGCAGTACCTCCAACTCTGCCTCCAGCATTGCTTCCCGCGTGGCCTCCAAGAACAATCCTATGGCATAATGGGGCATATAAAACGTGCGATGCTACATCGTTAAGAACTCGCACATTCTCTCTGCTAGCAACGCAGCCCAATCGTACACAATGTCGTTCATAAGCCTGTTCATGAGCATAATCTGAGGGAGGGCGATGTCCGACGCCCTACCAAATCCCATCAACCTGCTCTTAATGACATCCATTATGCATCGCCAGTGGCCCTCTACAACAAAGGTCTTGCGTATTCCTTGTCCCTTTGTGGCATCAGCCACGCTATCCGGCTCCGCTGTTGTCAAGTTTTTGGATACTAATTTAATCCAATATTCTTTCTCCTCATGCTTCATCTTCTTAGCCTTCAACTCGATTTTCCTGCCCTATCTACCTGGGATGCCGAACACTCTGGTAAAGTCCACAGCTTTGAAGGATATGGTGACATCCCTCCCGAGATACTCAAAAGTACTCGTCTGTGTGTGTCTGTCGAAGGTGTCCACCATGAACCGTAGGGCACCCTCATACTCTCGGATAGGAAACACGGGCATTCGGATAGCCCACTCCACTCCTGCCTTACGAAGGTTCTGCTTCACCAAATCATCGTCGGGTGTGTCCTACCACCATTTCCGGCATTCAGACCCATTCAGTCCCTCGAAGGTGATATTTCGAGGAGTCAATGTATTTTTTCCACTTGCCGCAGGTTGTGGTGTTTTTTGCTTTTTCTTCTGACTTGCGTTGGCATCCATTGTGCTACCTGCAACACGTACACCTGATGACAGGAACCTGGTATTTTTATTCATCTGGCTACTACTAGAGGAAGCCTGCAACTGCTTTTTCCAACTCCGTTTCCTAGCCGACTCCATTAATTTCTCGTGCAATTGATTGCTGGTTATAGCCGTACAGTCTTGAAACACCTGCGGAACCACCTTAACTACCTCCTGGATGGCTGTGTATGCTTTGTGTGTGCCTTCCCTGTGCTTGCGTGGGCGATGCGTTGTTGGGCGGAGTGCGTGTGTGCGGGGGCTGCGTGTTTGTGCAGTAAGTTTATATGCGGCTACGTTTATGTCTTCGGCGCCTTTATGCCTTGCGGTGGCGGTGGTATCCACCGCACGGTGGTTCCACCATCGGTGGTCCCACCACACGGCGTTGCCACTGCACGGTGGTTCCACCGCCGGTGGTCTCACCACACGGTGTTGCCACCGCATGGTGATTCCACTGTTTTTTTTTGTTTTTGTTTTTTTTCAAAATACTTTCAAACACCCTGTTTGGAGGGTCCAGGTTCCCTCCATTCGTGGTAAACCTTCAATTTGGACCCGTTCACGGCTTCGGTCACTTCACGGCCGTCCAGTGTCCACAGCCGAACCGATCCATTTGCTGCGACTTCGCAAACTTTGTAAGGTCCTAGCCACCTCACTTTAAATTTTCCAGGTTTAATTTCATTTCGCCCATTATATTTCAACACGAGTTGTCCTGGGGTGAACTTCATTCGCTTTAGATGCTTATCGTGCCACAACTTCCTCCTCTGCTGCGTTGTCTCGGTTGCCCACTAAGCCATCATCCACTTCTCATCGAATTTATTCAAAGCATAAAGTCGCTCCCTCGGGCTCTCCATATCGCCGAGTCTATTTTCTATTGCAATACGAAGACTCGATACCATGAATTCGGCAGGCACCACTGCTTCCTGCCCATACATAAGTTGGAAGGGCGTTTGTCCCGTAATCACTTTGTACGTCATGCGGTAAGCCCACAACACGAAGGGTAACTTCTCTTCCAATCTTCGCCTTCAACCCCACACCACTTATAAATGACTCCTACAAGGATCTTGTTCGTGGCCTCCGCTTGCCCGTTGGCTCGAGGGTAGTAAGGACTCGACAAAGAATGGAAGATCTTAAATTCTGTCGTGAGCAACTTAATAACATGGTTGACAAAATGGCCACCTCGGTCACTCGTTAGCTGCATGGGGATACCATAACGAGTAATGATTTGCTCATAAATAAATCTGGCTGTACTCACCACTGAGTTATCGGGTAGGGACCGTGCTTCCACCCACTTAGTCAAATATTCCATGGCTACCACGATGTATCTGCACCGCCTAGCACGGCTGACTCTGAGTGGTCCGATAAAGTCCAACCCCCATCATTCAAATAATTCTTGCCCGTGCGAGGGGTTGAGCGGCATAAAGTCCCGCTTCAATGGTTTCCCAGCCCTTTGGCACATGTCGCAACCAACAACCCATTCTCGGGCATCATTATATAGCGTGGGCCACCACAAACCCGCGAGTAGCACCTTCCGTGCAGTAGTGTCTGGTCCCATGTGTTCCCCCGCCGGCCCTTCATGCGCCTCTCGGAGAACTCCTGGCACCTCCTCCTCCATCACACATCTTCTGAGTATTTGATCTGGTCGCATCTTATATAATAGTCCATTGATCAGTTGGAATGTTCGACTTCGTAAAACCAGTTTTCTTCATTCTCCTGGTAGCATGCCTGGCGGGAAGACTGAAGTAGAAAGATACTCCCCGATGGCTGTGTACCATAGTGGCAATGCAGCAATTTGGAATAAGTGGGCATCTGGAAACTCATCATTCACCCATTCCAGTGGTTCCCCTGACTTTATGCGTGATAATTGGTCTGCTATCATATGGCTTTTCCCAGGGCGCACGATAATGGTGAACGTAAACTCTTGCAGCAAGAGTAGCCATCAACTAATCCTTCCCTGAATTATCGGCTTGTTGACCAAGTACATGAGGGCTTGATGGTCTACATAGAATGTGAACGGTGTCGCCAATAGATAGTGTCTGAATTTTTGCACCGCATAGATCATCCCCAATGCCTCTCGTTCTGTTGTGCTGTAATTTTTCTCCGCTTTGGATAACAGTCTACTGGCAAAATAGACGGGATCATCCAACCCGTGATCTCCCACTTGGGCCAATGTGGCACCGATCGCAAAGTTTGAAGCGTCCACATGGACATGGAACTCCCTGTCCCAGTTGGGGTAAGCGAGGATGGGGGCAGCTACCAGCCTCATCTTCAATTCCTAAAATGCTTCACTCTCCGGGGTCCCCCATGTGTACGGCTCACCCTTGCGAGTAAGCTTGTCCAAAGGGTGGGATATTTGTGCAAATTTTTTTATGAACCTCCTATAGTAGCCGATATGGCCTAGGAAGGACTTTACCCCGATGACATCCGTAGGAGGCTCCATCTCTATGATCACCCATATTTTGTCTGGGTCCGTCTTCAGACCTGCTTTGCATACAATGTGCGGAAGCAATTTGCCTTGTGGCACCATAAATCGACATTTTTTTGGATTAAGGGCCAGCCTTGCCCTTCGGCATCTCTCCATGCACTCTCCGAGGGCTACCAAATGCGTATCCTGCCCGCTATAGATGGACCAGTCATCGAGGAAGGCTTTAAAATTCCCTACCGACATCTTGTCAAATATGTGTGGTATAATTCGCTAGAATGTTGCAGTGCATTGCATAGGCCAAATGGCATCTGGTTGTATGCATAGACACCAGCTTCGACCACGAAGGTGGTCTTCGGTTTATCTTCCTCGGCGATTGAGATCTGGTTATATTCGGAGAATCCATCCATAAACGAGTACATCTCATGGCCAGCCACCTCCTCCAGTATGTTGTCCGTAAATGGGATTGGGAAGGGGTCCTTAATTGTAACTGCATTGAGACACCGGAAGTCCACACAAATCCTTATTTGGTTAGCCGCCTCCTTTAATGAAATGACTATGGGCAACACCCATTCACTTGTCTATACTTTGAAAATGATGCCAGCCTCCAACATTTTTTCTATCTCTTCGTTCACCCGCGTTGCATAGTTGCGGTTCATCCGATACAGTCTTTTTCGTACAGGCCGAGCTCCGGGTACCACCAGGATGTAGTGCACGCACAGTGCAGGAGGTACCCCCTTCAAGTCTTTATACGTCCATGCGAAGATGTCTTTAAACTCCAGAAATATTTTGAAGGCCGTTGCCTTCAGCACGGGATCCCAGTCATCCCCGACTAATATATTTTGTTGGTCCCCCTTTCTCAGGTTTGTTGCCTTCAGCTTGGACTCTCCAAATTGAATTGGCTTGTCCTTCTCGAACTGATGTGCGGGTGCCTCGTCCACTCGGGCTTCCCCCTCCTTATATTCTCTGTATTCCGGAGGGAAGACCTCTGAATCAGCGCACTCCTCTATCTGCAACATGTTGCATTGAAAAAGTTTGTAGTCCTCCATTTGCCAATGGAAGAGCCCATTGAGAGAGCACACATCATATTCAGAACATCCCTCCAATTCGAGTACCCCTTCACTGTTCGGCTCCATCACGTTCTTGTCTTTGCTTTTGTCGGAACCCCCTTCACATTTATTAGAGTCCTCTGAGTTCGAGTCGGAAGAGGCGAGCTCTTCGCCAACATCTTGGGTCCGTAGGTCAATGATATATTTCCAATGTTCCACGGGCGTTGGGGACGGGGGGACGCGTTTACGGGACGGGGGGACCAAGGGCCTAAGTTTGGGGACGGCGGGGGGACGGCGGCGGGGGGGTGGCGGGGTGGTGGTGCTGATATAGTTATACATATACATATAGTACTTGAAAAACTAGTTTTGAAAAGATGTATGACAGTATTACAGTATAAGAATTACATTTCAAATGAGACTATAGGAAATTTGAAATACTAAATCTAAATACCAAGATTTCTTCAATGCTAATTGTGTTGTTATATGGAGATTGGAGCCTAATCAGACTTGGAGGTTAAATTTTCCCTACTTCTATTGGCGCGGTTTCCCCCTATATTTTTCAATGGGGGTTTGGGGGCAGCGCCCCCAAGTTGGGGTCAAGGGGCATCGCCCCTTGCGGGGTCAAGGGGCAGCACCCCGCGAGGCCAAAAATACTTTTATTACTTTCTAAAGGCGTCAGGTGTTATTTTTCTATTGGCCCACATCCAATTAGGGTTACCCCTTAACCCCCCCCAAAAGTCACATGTTTTTTAAAAACTGCTTTTTTTTGTTAGCTTTGATGTGGGAATGCTGGAGACGCCTGGGCGTCTCCCCGTCCCTCAAGAGACGTCTGGGCATCTCCCTGAGAGACAGGAGACGCCCAAACGTCTCCCTAGGAGACGCCCAGACGTCTCCATGTCTCCACGTCTCCCTCGGAGACGCAGGGACGCAGAAACGTCTCCACGTCTCCCTGGGAGACGCGGGGACGCGGAAACGTCTCCACGTCATGGCGGCGCTTGGGTGGCGGTGGCGGGACAGCGGGGGACGTCGCATCCCCGTCCCCTTGTCCCCGAGACATTTCTGACGGGGGGACGCGCCCAAAAAGGGGGGGGACGCGTCCCCGTGGAACACTATATATTTCCGCCCTCCCTTCTCAATGAAGAGTGTAATTTTCTACCAGTTATGGTTCACCCTCGCGGTGATCAACCACACTCTCCCCAGGATTGTGTCATAGCCTTTCTTCTTCAAGGGAATAACTACAAAATCTAACAGAAAGGGTTGCATACCAATTGTCACTTGCTGGGCCATCAATATGCCGAGTGGCTTGATGTCGTGTTGGTCGGCTCCCACCAGATTAAATGTGGATGGCCACAAGGTGGGTTTCCCCAGCCTCTTCCATGTCTCTTATGGTAGTACATTCACCCTAGCACCTCCGTCCACAATGGTGTCCTTCAGAATGGTCCCAAGGATGCCCATTTCTACCACAACTAGGTGTCTACCACTGTTCAAGGCTAGTAACATCGGGTCAATCGAAGGGCTGACGAGAACCTCCACCTACGGTGCACTCGAAGGTGCGTGTGCGGTGCTTTGCACATTCCTGAGGATGGCAGTCCTCAAATGTGGCATGGAGTCTAGAAGGTCTTTTACCTTTATCGGTACCTCCATCTGCAAGACTCGCCCAATGATATTCTTTTCCGCTTTCAGGCAGGTTGAGGGACTCATCATCTCCGTGTTCTTTCGTCCTTCTGTCGCTATATCCCGTTCAATGTCAGCCTTTGCCTCTCGCAGTCTCTCCTTCTCTGTGCAGGGGTCGGGATACGTTTCCTTCTTCGCCTGCGCGCGAGTGATCGCCAATACTTCTTTGTCTTCGCCCATCTTCTCAATATTGAGCAGATTCACTCCCGGCTTAGGACATTTTGTGTCATCGTGGTCATCAGGGCCGCACCATCTACACAGGCTCTGGGGGGTTTCAGTATTCTGGCACTCTCGAGCGAAGTGCCCCCATTGGTTGTAGGCCCGACATTGAATTATTGGCCGCCCCTTAACATCATACTGCATTCTGCTCCGATTGTTGTTGTTGTTGTTGTTGTTGTTGCCTCTCCCTCCTCTTCGGTTACTTCTATAACCACCGGATGATGCAGTGGCGTCGGCTTGCGTCTGGGCGGAGCCCGCTGCTGCGGACAGTGAGGGTTGCTCTTGCGCGAAGAATACTTGGTTCCCTTTTGTTTTCATGTTGTAGGGACACTCTTTGACGATGTGTCCCAGCATTTGACAAATTTCGCAAAATGCCTTCTTCGGGCAAGTGCCTTTTGTGTGACCTTCCTTACATTCCGTGCACCACACGTCTTCGTTTTTACTCGTGCTTCCTTTCATGTTCTTAAATTCCTTCAACATACGGTGCATATCCTTTTGAAGAGCTTGCACCTTCTTACTTGATGATTCATCACTGCTGCTTTCTCCCGAGGACTCCTCTTCTGCAGAGGACTTGTCCTTTTTCTTCCCCGATGTTTTGCCTTCACTTTCCAAATCCATCACGCGATTGTATGCATCATCGTCTGAGGTGGGCGGTACATTTTTCATCTTTCTCCGCAGGGATGACTGCAACCCTTCCACGAACCATCTCTTCTTTATTCCGTCAGTCGGTTGGTCCTCCATCTTTCCCAGTAAATCTTTTAACCATCGACTATATGTTCGCACTGTCTCGTGCTTTCCCTGTTTGTGCTTAATATCTCTGCCACGATCTCATTATCATCTCGAAGGAGTCGAAACTCCGTCTCGAAAGATTTCTGTAGTTCATCCCATGTCCCCACCTTTACTTTATCCACATCAGAGTACCAATCAATGGCTACCCCTCTCAAGGTGGTAGGGAACTGCACCACCCAGTCCGCTTTGTCAACCACCCCGTTGGCTGACCATATTGTCTCACACGTACGGCAGTGCCGTACGGGGTCATCTTTGCCATCTCCGTTGAATTTGAGCAACTTCTATTTGCCCGCCATCGATGGGGGTCGTCTCCCCGGAGGTGGCTGTGGCTGTGGCTGTGTCTGTGCCCCTGCGCCGCTCCCTCCGGCACCGATGGTGTGTCCTGCGTAGGTGACTGGGGGTACGGTGTTTTGCCTGCCGTGTGTTGCACCTACAGCTGTACGGTTGTTCCCCTTCGTTCTCACCCGCGCCCACTACTGGCTCCCTTTGGTGATCCTCACTTTGTGGCGTAAGGGATAAGTTTTTGAACTGATCCCGGGTCTCTTCGACTAGATTCCTCCATAACCTTGTTTCCTCCAGAAACTCTTCGTGGCTTCTCACCCTACGGTGTTCTGGCAACGCGTAGAAATTTCCCTCAAGTTCTACACCCTCCGTGACACCTCCTTGGTTCCCTTCGAGCAACCCCTCGGCAAGTTGCCTCAGCCTCCGTCTACATTCTACTTGTTGTTCTAGAATCAAGGCCCTCTGTGCAGCCTCCCACGCCTCCGTTTCTGCTTTCTTATTTATATCTTTGTTTAATAGGTTGGGCATTAATTCCCATACATTTCCATAAATAACGACACATAAAACCAGAACACTCCTTTATTAATTCATTTCATCAGATACAACTTGTGTCAATATTATGACACCTTTATTTGTATATAGAATGTTCTTTTATCCCTATGGGATTCAGGGTTCAATGTCCTCTTGGCCTCGTGCCATCCCGCTCCCCTTCCCAATGGCTGTTTTCTTCGTACTGTTGGAGGATTTGTTGGCGTCGCTCTTCCCACGAAATCTCCTCTAGGCGAGTTCGTTGTGCCAGTGATGCCTATGCAAGCAACCGGGGGAGGTGGTTCATCAACCAATTTACTGTCGGGCTAACTTCCAGTGCTGTCCACACGGCACTTGGTGGGATTTCAGCCTCCATGGCCTCTCTTCGGACGTAGGTCTCGATGGCTACCTGGAGCAGGATTGAAAATTCCCTCGTCGCAGTGCCTTCTTCGTTGTAGAGCTTTGTTTGCGCATTGTCGGCCTCTGGGTTTATCTCACCAACGGGTAGGCCCATTGTGTCCGTGCGCCATCCGCTCCCTCCTTTCCCGAGTATGTCTAGGCAACGGCGCCAAATGTTTGCCTTAGTGGGTAAACAGAAAGAGTACAGAAGTAATGCAGAAATGAACAATGCAAGTACAAGATGAATATGAGAATGAGTTTTCCATTAATGACTCAGAATGCATTCAATGTCCATAGTATTATCTGTCGTAAACATCACACCCTTCAATACCCGCAGGTAGTACAATATGTAACAGCCGAAGGGGTGCGACACTACCGTCGCGACTCCAACTACCTACCCGTCGGCTAACTAACGACTAACAAATAACATTACTACCAAAACATAAGATATACATATTTCCCGACAGTGGTGTTGACATTGGTGGTATTCAAGTGTAAAAGTTTTTGTGGGTTTTCTTAAAAATTGGAGCTTGAAGATATTTATGTTCCTGTTATAACAGATTAGTTTCAGACCTGATTATAGGATGATATATCAGAAAAATCATTTTCAGCGATGTTCTAAAAAGTTCCATTTTAAATTAGCCCTTTGTGTGCAAGAGCAGCTAACTTGTTTGGGTGTTCTCGGTGAAATTTGGTATAACATTTGTGAATCTATTTTCCAGATCTGAGAATCATATTAGATTTTGGGTTGAGGACATTAAAGTGGTATCAGAGCATGATCTTGCCAGCCTGCTGGGTATTGGATGATTGATGTGAATCATGGGTTTGTTCAGATCAATGTTTAAGAGAATAAGACAAAATGACAATGCAAAAAAAAATTGTAATTGGTATGTAGAATACCTGCTTATTGAAGAAATTACAACATTTCAAGCATATTTAGAATGGATGGGAAGGACTATGCCTCAAGTTGAAGAGATTATCAGAATTTTTGAAGATTACCAACGTAAGCCTGAAGCTTTCAAAAGGGTAATATCTTTTGATAGGTACTTTGCGAGGCCTAGAAACTAAGAAAAGCAACTAAGAAAGGATAGAGAAATACATGAGAAGAATCAAAAGGAGGAGATCCAAGATCATGAATTAAAGGAAATGTCACTACAAAAAGATGAAGAATCAGAGTCAAAGGTTGAATGAACAACCTTTGAAATTCTAGGCAATGAAAAGAAGAAGGTAGAACAAGAACACTTTCAAGCTAACGTTTTAGGGGTTTCAAAAGGGGAGCATGCTGAATTTGGGAACATAGTCAAGGAGGATTCGGATGAATCTTTCTCTATTAATAAATTTCATTTCAACTGATAGAGAGGCTGAGGTTGTAGCGTAGAAAAGGAGGATAGAGCATGAGCAGACAGAGGCGCAGCTGATGTTGGTGAGGGTGGCATGGTTTCACAGGCAGAGATTATAACTACTACATCATCTAGGACCTACCTTAGACGCATTTGTAGGAGTGATGTAGGTTCATTTGACCCATAGACTCGTAGTTATTGTTTTGATATTTGTTTGGAACATTTGATGTCATGGATTTCATATTCCATGAGTTTTGTATACATTTGACAATATTTATATATCTAAGTTTGTTATTTCCTTCAACTACAATTTGCGCTTATACTTATGTGATCAATGTATACTTGTGTATGTGATCAAATTAGTTTCTATTTGACGATGTTATTGTGTCATTAAGGTTTATTTAATAAAGGGTGCATACAACAAGTTTTAAATCCTTAAAAATATCTAAATTTCTTGTGTTTTTCACTTCGTCGAGTTTGTGTCGAGATTTTTTGTCAAGTCCCGAATCCCAATTCACGTCATCCTCACCACGTTCGTGCCGAGTCCAAGTCTCGTTAATTTGATACCAACCAAACCTAATAAACCTAAGCAAACTTAAATAATAAGTAGTGATAAAAGAAATACTCCCAACATAAGGGGGAAAAAACTTATATTAACACTCCCCCTTGAGTGTAGCTTAGGTGAGGGAAAAGATGGGTCCCAACAAATGAAGCCTGAAAAGGTAACCATGTACAAAAAGATCCCTTCTCCCCTTCCCGCCCCCCAAGAAAAAGCCATCCCATAAAAGGAATGCCCCCCCCTCCTAACCCACCAAAATGTAGAGCCTATGCCAATGTAGTGTTAAATTAGTGATCAGATTTAGAATATAGCAGCTATTAGACAATTCAAACAATAATACACAGCATGTACCCTGGGAAAACCTTCCAACTTGAAGGTGAAAATTCCCAGCAAAAAATAGTCTCAGATTATACTTCTCAAGTATAAGTATATCTTTACAAGGATGCTTCACTCCTTGAAGCGGAATGTATCAATTCACCATAGACTGCAGTATGAAGATCTGAATCACTGTAGTATACACGGACTGTCAAAGTATAATCTACGCTCTTCAATCTGACTTGTATGCAAGGTGCAATCTGCTGATGATGGAATACAATATGCTGAAGGATGTAATCGGACTGCTGAAGGATGTTTTAATTGATTGCCAAGAGAGGAAGCTTTTACCTTCCTTTATACCTATAGAGGGTGACTCTTCTCCAAGAGTCGGCACCCTTCAAGAGGTCACGACCCAATGTAAGGGTGGCAAACTTTCAAGTCGGCCCTATAAATAATAATTATGGGTGGACTTTTAATTACATCATTTATATTAAACATAAGCAAATCGCATATACTTAGTTGTCATTTAATTATATCAAATAAATTGGTTCACATAAATGTCTAACGCCGATAGGCCAATTAGACATTTGGATTGACTATGTCGGCCTCATTAACATATAGATGCTCAAAATTGGATGTAGAAGATGGTCCACAATCGTCAAACAACATTCCTCCCCTTAGAAAGAAACAAAACCAAAGGTGTACACATAAGATCTCCCCCTTATTGAAAGGAATATGTAGGGAGGAAGTCCAAAATGTATAATGTCTTTGAACTCTACTCAAAGGTCTCCATGTTAATGCTGAAATTTGTAACAATCAAATTAGGTGTTCTAGGGCACATTGCTAAAGATGACAATCCAGAACCTCCTAGAGACTAATGTAGAACACAACCCAAAAATACTCCTTTTAAGGCAAAGATGTCTCACCCAACTGTTGTTCAAAAATACCCACACTCATGTCAAACAATGAGGAATGATCATGTAGAAAATGAACAAGAGGGTCATAGTGTTCCCTCACAACAACTAAAGAAGAATTATTTCCATCAAAGAGAAGACGTATGCAATCAATAGTGTCTCCCAAATCTACAGTATGTGACTCCATAAACAAGCTTAAAATGCCTGTCAAGAAATCATCCTACAAAGTTGTATCTGAAAGTGTATATCCTGCTGCAAAATATGCTAGTCAAATATGAAATATCCTAGTACAGAATTAATAGCTCTTTAATGAATTCATGTATATCCTGCTGCTAGTCAAATTGATGTGAAATATGCTTTTCACTAATCATATGATTCCAAATAGAGTTTGTTGAGTTTTGGAATTCCTAAGCTGTTTCGAATCTTTCGATAGCTAGGGCCTTGTTGGAAAGAGTGAAATTTCAGATGCCCACTCCATCCACATATTTAGGACAGTAGGTTGTTTAAAAATTTATCAAGGTGAATATAAATGGTGGATTAGTGCCTACATATTTAATTTGGCTAAATTTCATTAAAATGGAAGAATTGTTAATGGAGGTGGCAATAGAGATCACTGTAGCAGAAATCATGAAAAAGTTACAATTAATTACTCCTTGCAGGGTATGGTGATCCAAGTTAGCTCAGATTACCAGCTTTAGTTAAATCGGGAACAAATTTTGAGGCATGATTTAAATGAGTTTGTTTTTTTTATGAATGGGATAAACACTTTTGACCTAATGCTATGAACCAGTGAGGTCACAAGTGGGGGACCTCACCCCATTTAGACATTCAACAATGCCAACCCAATGGAGTTTGAACCTTGATGGCGAGAACAACAATACCACAACTTAACCATCACACCATGCCACTACCGGCAATTTAATTAAGATTTTTAATTTATGGTTTTATCACAATAAAATTGCAAAATCTGATAAAAAATTTATTTAGTTGCAGCACCATTATCCCTTCAAAATATTTTTTTTTAACATATTGCACCTCATTTTTTCATATATAATAGGGTTTTGAGAGCAGATTCAGACGCAGACTGAGAGTTTCACAAAGCAACATAATATTAAATTGAATGCCCAGATTAGTGCCTTCACTGCCTTTGCCATTTGCATTCAACCAATCTATGTTAGGCCCTCAGAGTTTTTTTCTTTCTTACATTATTCAAAACCAATAAGGTAAGGATTTCTAGCATTGAGCCCTTGTCATTACGGTTTTTAATATTAAACCCTAAACTTTAAGAGTTTATAATGTTTAACTTCAATCCTAGATCCCATCCTTTAGGGTATTTAATGTTAAATCCTAACAGTTAGTTTCAAAGTTTTTTGTTTTTCAATTTTTTATGTTTTTATTATTTAAATGTTAAAGTTCGATTTAAGATTAGCATTTTGTGGTTAAGGTTAAACTTTAATATAAATGGGAAGACTAAGGTTAAACCCAAAACGCTAAACCCTAAATTACTGTTATTTAGGAATAGGGTTAAGATTTTTAGCTTAGTGTAGGCTAACCCTGAACCAAATAATTATTGTTATTAAGGATAGGGTTAGGATTTTAGTTTAAATTTAGGCTAACCCTAAACCATACTTCAGTTTAGGGTTATCAGACAGATTCTTTTAAATTATTACACCATAACCCTAACCCTACACCACAGAGAACATTTACTATGTTTTCTTTAACATACCTCAGCCCTCAAAACCAATTTAAGAAAACGTGCAGATGTTCAAATGCACTAAATCCCACTCATGCCAACATTCTTAATCATTTAGCATATGGAAGAATTATGTTCTTGACAGGCCAGATTTAGCTCAACAATCATTTCAAAGTTCAAACAACCTTTCTCTTAACTTTTGAATTTTTTCATTCCTAAAGCAGCAAATCCAGCATTAAATGAGAAAATTCAAATTTAATGTTGTTGACTTAGCCCTTTAAATAGAAAAATATACCTTTATTTGGCATTCCAAGCATATATACATTGTTTAACAAATATCTTTTAAAATTGAAGTATCATACCTTTAATGCCCATCCAAATTCAGAGCAATTTGTGTTATTACCATTAGTAGAGGCCAGAGGAAGAAGAGAATTCACAACAACAATGAGTTCCTGCCACATAAAAGTGGCTGTTAAGAAAACAAAAATTACAGAAAAATCACATAGTTCTTAGACACTAATGAGTGGTCTCTTCCTTTACACTACTTTGCACAATTAAAGTTCCTTGCGATCACATTATCTGCCATTAATCCATTTTGAATGCATCAACCAAAATTCTTAAAAAAAAGAACATCACAGAATGAATAATACTTTTTGAAATGGATGAGTGCAAAGTAGCCTAGAGAAATTAGTACACAACAAAATGCTTCAGTAGAAACCAGGAGATGTAAAATGGCATCATAGAAAGATGTTAAGAAAATGAACTTAGAAGTATGACCCATCAAATCCAAGACATCCTAACAAAAAACATATCAACTCGAATGCTAAAAAAGAGTGCTTATCATATTTTTTAGCACTTCTAATCAAGGGATGACACATTGCAACAAAAGTTAGAGCAGGCAACTGTACAAGAATTCAACTGTATAATACACAATAGATTTAAGTCATTATCATAGTGACTCCTTCAGCCTCCAAGAAATAATGGTAGCGTCATGTCCCCTTCCCAATTATAACTCATTGGAAGACCCTTAGCCTATTAATTTAATTTCCTGTATGCTGAAAATGGTGGTGTAAGGGAAATAATTTAATAATTTAATTTAAGTTGTCCAAAAAGTAACTTCAAGTTATATTAATTAAAAGGCGACTTACGTTTAAAATTATTAAAAAGGTTGTTTTTAAAAGAGGGACAAAAAGTGGCTCAGAATAGGATTCAAAAGTAAATATTATTTTAGAAGTTTCCTCTAGACACTTTCTAAAATGAATTTTGGAAGGAAAAGGGTGTGTGTGTGTGTGTGTGTGTGTGTGTGTGTGTAGCAAGGTACTAACTCAACTCCAAGATTTTATTCTCTAATATCCTTGCAAATGCTAATGGGGAGGTCATGCAGAGCCTCTCAACATGCATCAAGGGAGGATGACACCCAAGGTTGAGGTGGGAGACCTCATTATTTCATAGTTACAATATTGCAAGCAAACTAGGGGGGGCTCTTTTCTTTGCCACTAGATATCTAAGGGAGATCAACTTAGACACCCAATAACAAAAATTATCATTTTATATCTTTCAAGTTACAAATTACAATTCCTACTAAAATATTGCTTTCTTACAACCTTTTGAATCTTTTATTTGCAACTTCTTGGCTGGAATATTGGGGTGTAAATACTCCAAATCTTCAAAGCCATCCCTTTGACTTTTATCGCAGACTTGTAGCCATTATGTCTATAAGTGCAACTAGAGGTTTTTTTGTCATTTGCATGAAAAAAGTTGATTAAACAATGCCTAAATTACCTAGTTTTGGTGCAAAACAACCTTCAACTTTACAAAAGAAAGGCGAAGCACAAATCACAGGACCTTATAGATTTGGATAAAATTCATCCCTATAGTGACTTGACTATACAAGATGATCCCTGTAGTGACATTGTGCAAGATAAAAAGTCCTCCTTATAGAGGACAACATTGTTGATTTTGAGAGGTAGGTTATTGAGTGTGTAGATATAGCATAAGTAGCAGAGATTGGATTGGATGACATGAATGTAGATCATGTCAAACATGAGGCAAAGGAGTCAGGTTATTGAGTGTCTAGATATAGCATAAGTAGCAGATATTGGATTGGATGACATCAATGTAAATCATGTCAAACATGAGGCAAAGGAGCCACTATCATCTATTAGCAAGGTGGAGCCACAAGCTCAATCTTCTAGGCTGACTGAGCAGCCACAAACGAGTGTGAAACTAGACCCTCTGCCCAATTTTTTCACTAGAAGAGGGAACAGAAAAGTGTAAACTCTTGTAATTTGTAACTTTCCTAGGCAATCATCATAAATTCATAAAAGTATCAACTAATTGTTGTATTTGCAAGATGATGCGGCTTTGTACTCTATTTGTATTCAAATCTAATACAGAACATTTCTCCAATATTTTAGACTAATTTGATACATTTGGTAATTGTATTTTACTGTTTTGCATAAAGTTTGTCTTTTGAAGAGATTTAAGTTTGTTTGTTTTTTAACCAAAGGATTACTTTCTGCCATCATCAATTACTTCCATTCTTTCTTTTGCATCACTCATCAAAATATTAGGACCCCAGCACTATGCCAATGAGAGAAAAGATTGACCTATGTCTCGTATCTCTCGAACCCTCAACATTTGTAGAGTCCCTAAGCATGCATAGCAAAATCTCATGGCGCCTTATAGGTTGCAAGGAACTAGAATCCATTTGGACAGAGATGAAGTAATTGCCTTTGATTTTTCTATTTCATCATACAATTAAATGTATGAAAAGACACAAAGGATGATTATCTCAAGGAAGAAGGAAATAGTAAGGATTTTGTGTCATTAGTAAAGCAAGAAATGAAAGCTAAATATTTAATAGTCAAGTTCATCAGTTTCTAGTGAAAACCAACATTTTAAAGGAATATACCAAATTTATTTTCATAGGGATTGTAGTGTGTGTACAACCAAAGAGCTGTTTGCTTTTAGCTAAGAGATTTTGCTGATATTAGGAGTTTAATGCATCACAATTGCTACATAGTGGAAGAGTTCCTAGCATGGTACTTTTTTCTTACGCAACCACAACAATGCATGATAGGATTTAAAAACTCAATAGTTTAGCAAGGGGTTATAAGTTGGCCAACCCATCACTGTAAATGTCTTTCGTAAGATATTTGCATGTAGCTTCCCACATGGTACGCTGATTCATAAATTGAGTGTAATGATGTAATGATGTAATTGTTAGGTCCCGGAGACAACTAAGAGGGGGGGGTGAATCAGTTGTCAAATAAATTTAAACCAAAAACAACTTAACCGGCTTAATGCTTAATACCGGTAAACCAGTTAAGCATGTCGGTAGACAGTTATAACAGTTAATTGCTATATCGGTAAAGATTAATGAATGAATCATAAACACAAAGTCATCCACAACACATAACACCAATATTTGTACGTCGAAATCCTATAAGGGGAAAAACCACGGTGGGAAACCTTACCCACAATCAGATGATACTACTGCAGATAGTAAGTGTACATAAATGGGGTCTGCACATGCAGAAAGGCCAACAGCCTAGAGCTCACTGCTCAATCACAAAATGGGAGTCACACTAACTACAGTTGGATGGTTAAATCCAATAAGAATGTACTGCACAAAATAGCATCTTCATATGTTGGATTCAGTACCGGTGTAATGCTGATATGCTTCCACAAAAACCTAGCTTCACCTTCAAATGATGTATGCGTGTATAGCTCTGCTTAATCTCGCATATATCTTCACACAATCCTTTTTCGCATTCCACATTTGATATTACAAATAAGATCTTACATTTATACCATAACATAAGACCAATTTTAGTAGGTCGGCTCTACAAGATATTACAATAAAAACATTTTACAAACAATATAATATCTGATGCAATAACCGATTGAACATGTCGGCTTAATGCATTTACAACAATAATTAATCATGTGCCATGTTGATCTGGAAAAGATAAACCTGCCGGTGAAACCCTAGACCTATTTGCCAGTAACAGCAAATATGCAACTATGAATATAAAAATGAACAAAACTCCAAGACAAGATGTCCAAACGATGTTTTCGACATAGCCATGTGTTTTCCATATCATTCCAAGTGTCGGTGATCATTATATCTTGCCGGTGTACCAGATACCGGTGACTGTGCATGAGTCACTTGCTTGCCGGTGAATGTTGCTAGTACTCCAAAGTGCCAGAGTTGATAAGAGTTTAGTAGGTGTTGACATCAATGACAAAACCATACCAAAATACCAACAATCTCCCCCTTTAGCATTGATGGCAACAAAAGATGGAAAAACCATCAAAGTGCCAAAACAAAAATGCCAAACACCAAAAACCAACAATCTCCAAAAAGATCATAAACAGAAATCAAAATACAGATATAGAGAGTAATAATCTCTCCTAAACAACAATCTCTCCCTCTGGGAGCAACATGTGTTTTCCTTGTGTTTTTCAAATTTTTTCATACCAATCTCTCCCCAAAAGATAAATGTGTTTTTCATAGATATCTCTCCCCCTTTGACATCAAATGCCAAAGTTACAATAAAACCAAGTTCATGTACAAAATACCAACTACTCCCCCTGAGAAGTAGCTTCCCATCAAAGACCGGAATAAAAGATTTCTCTGTTAATTCTACCGGTTGATGACAATCATCAACTGTCTAAGTCTCTACTGGTGGTGGTATGACTCCAAGCTAATCTCTGAGATATTCAAAAGTCTCCTTAGGCAAAGGTTTAGTAAAAATATCTGCAATCTGCTCTTTAGTATTCACATAAACCAGTTTTATCTCCTTTGCTTCAACTTTTTCCCTTAGAAAATTCAGTTTGATAGAAACATGTTTGGTTTTAGAATGTAATACTGGATTCTTAGATATATCAATTGCTGCAGTGTTATCACAATAGATAGTAATAGGTTCCTTGCATTTTACCTTTATGTCTTTCAATATTTGCTTAAGCCATAGTACCCGTGTATAGTTAGTTGTTGCTGTAACATATTCTGATTCTGCTGTTGATAAAGATGTACAACTTTGTTTCTTACTCAACCAAGAAACTAGTCTGTTTCCAAGAAAGAATGCTCCGCCGGTGGTGCTTTTTCTATCATCCACATCTCCTACCCAATTTGCATCTGTGCATGCACATAATTCAAAGTTTTCATCTCTAGGATACCATAATCCAAGATTTATAGTGCCTTGTAAGTACCGGAAAATCCTTTTTACTGTATTTGACACAAACCAGACCTGATATTATGAACACACTAGTCTTGCTTTATTTCTGACAACCTTACCATCTTCATTAAGTTTGTTTCTAAATACCCATTTGGTTCCAATTACATTTTTATCTTTAGGGCGGGGAACTAATGTCCAAGTGTTGTTTTTCTCAATTTGTTCTAATTCTTCTTCCATAGCTTTAATCCAAAATTTATCTTCACATGCCTCATTAACAGATGATGGTTCAATTTGAGAAATAAGACATACCTCTTAATTTGTCAATCTTCCTCTTGTCATAACTCCTTTAAACTTGTTTCCAATTATCTGATCTTCAGAATGATTCAGTCTTACATACCGGGGTGTCTTGGTTTGTTGTTGTTCCTCAATTACTGTGGAATCCTCAGATGATACCGGGGTAACTGGATCTTCATTCTGTACCGGTGGATTCAGAGTAGGTTCATTTGTCAAAAATTTTGTTGCCGGTTCAGAGTCTATATACCTTGACGTTCCTCTGAATTGTTCATCAATCTTTACATTTGTACTTTCAACAATTTTCTGCAATCTCTTGTTAAAACATCTATATGCCTTGCTCTTAGATGAATAACCAAGAAATATTCCTTCATCACTTCTAGGATCAAATTTGCCAATATATTCATCTCTTCTGATATAACATTTACTTCCAAAAATTCTGAAATACTTAAGAGTAGAAGTATTACCAAACCATAGTTCATGAGGGGTCTTACCGGTTTCACCTTTGATGTGAACTTTGTTAAATGTATAGACCATTGTACTAATTGCTTCTCTCCAATATACATGTGGTAGGTTTGCTTCTAATAACATACTTTTTGCTGCATCCAAGATAGTTTTGTTTTTCTTTTCAACAACTCCATTATGTTGTGGTGTCCGAGGTGCTGATAGTTGTCTTCTCATTCCATTCACTTCACAGAATGTATTAAATTCCTTAGATGTAAATTCACCTCCTTGATCTGATCTTAAACATTTGATGTTCTTACCGGTTTCATTTTCTACCATTGCTTTGAATAGTTTGAACTTTTCAACTGCTTCTGATTTTGTTTGCCCTCTCGGGTAAACGGTTAAATGCAGAAAGTAAATGCACAGAACATAATGGAAATACATTAAATAGCCAGTCTCTATATTAATTCAACAGTCGATGTACATCAAGTGCTTATAACATTACATTTGACACAACTATCATGATCCCACTTCGAAGAAAAGGTATACAATATATAATACCCGAAGGGGCGCAACACAACCGTCGCGACTCCAACTATACCCGTCGGCTAACTAACTGACCGTCGTAACTCATTATTACCGACGACAACATAAACATAATATAACAACATAACATAATGATTATTCCCGTCAACATCATCCCCCCCAACAAAAGAAGTCGACTCCGACGACTTAATACAAAATAGAGATGAACGGCAGGAACTCCCGACGCCAGTCGGGCCCGGATCTTATATACTTGCTGCATCCTCGCCTGAAAACCCTTTTCTGCTACCATCCGATGCTCAAGTGCGGATTTCACCAATATTGCTTCCTTTGCCATCACAGTCCTCCTGTGCCTAACCCAAACTTGTCTGCAAAACACGTTTTTCAGTCTCAGCTTCCACCAACTGCTACTCAATTGATACAATCTCCCTAGCCAATTTGTCCTCGATAGCCACCCGTGCTGCTCTCCCGGCATCCAACTCCTGGGTACGCTGAACTAAGTCTCACGCGACTATTGCCTCCAACCTGGTGGTCAGCTCCTCCCGAGCCCTCTGTGCATCCACCAAGGCAACCTCACGTCCAGCCAAGACATACTCCAAGTTCCTCAAAGCGTACCAGTCATGCCTAGAGGTGGCCACAATCTGCTGGCACAAATGCTAGGAGACACCTCAAATCCTCCATCACACTCCCCAAAGGCTAAAAACTGAACTGAATAGCTCCCTGATGTCATACAACTGCACGGACCTACAATGCCTTCCCTCAAACTCTGTTTGTTCCCAACCTCCAAATCCATCTCCCTCTACGGCTTATGGCTTCCCCGCCAATGCTTAATTGCAGGCTTCTTTCTCACAGTATGGACAACCACAACACTTCCTGTGGTATTCTGTAGCTCAAAAATAAACTGGGGGTCTGGCGGCAACGCCCCCAGCGGGGTCGAGGAGCGGGGTCTGGGGCAGCCCCCACGGGGGCGAGGGGCAGCGCCCCTCGCAGGGTCCTGGGGCAGCGCCCCAGGTGCGCTCCTTGTCGCAGTACAGGGCGGGGTCGAGGGGCAGCACCCCCGACGCCAACACCAATTTACAACCCTCAGAACCATACGAAAGTCCATGACGCACAACATTTCTGTGATATTTCAAATGTTTGCCCTCTCGGGTAAACGGTTAAATGCAGAAAGTAAATGCACAGAACATAATGGAAATACATTAAATAACCAGTCTCTATGTTAATTCAACAGTCCATGTACATCAAGTGCTTATAACATTACATTTGACACGACTATCATGATGATACTTCGAAGAAAAGGTACACAATATATAATACCCGAAGGGGTACGACACAACCGTCGCGACTCCAACTACCTACCCGTCGGCTAACTAACTGACCACCGTAACTCATTATTACCGACGACAACATAAACATAATATAACAACATAACATAATGATTATTCCCGGCAACAGATTTTTCTCTAAGAAAAGTAACCCAACACATTCTAGAATAGTCATCAATAATTAGCATGAAATATCTATCACCTTGTAAGCTTTTAGTTCTAGCTGAACCACATAAATCAGTGTGAATCAAATCAAGAGCATTATTTGATTTTTCTGGAATACTTTTGAAACTAGCTCTAACTTGTTTTCCAAATTGACATTCCTTGTGTCACGGGGCTAGACCGACCTGCTGCCCAAACAAGCTTTTTCCTTCCAAAGGAGGTTCAACCTCATGCGGCACTGGCAAACCTTACTCACGACTTCCATTGCGGACAAGTCCTTTCTTGTTTCCAGACTACGCCATACCTTTTCAAATGTCCACCACCTGACCACATTAACACACACCCATGCGGAATAGAAGTGCATGCCAACCCTCTCACGGGTTTCTTTCATCCTGATGCTCCTAGCACTCCCTTCAAGTCCCTGACTCTACTCTAGCACTGTCTTGTCGCACCATCCTTGCACCCCTGGTACAAGCTTACAGGTCTCCTCGATGCCTTCGTCTTCTTGAGTCCCCCATAAGACCCTGACTACTAACACTAACCCATCCGGAACTCCTTAAGTCCTCCGGCTCCAACTCTGCACACTCCCTGAGCATGCCCAATACTCCCATAGCACTGGCGCCCCATGTTGGCCTCCCTCAGCTCCTCTGAACCCTCAAGCGCCAAACATATCTCATGGGACGACTAGACTCCCTGAGCTAGTTTCCTGTTTGTCCATCTCCACACAATGAACACAACACTGGGGCAATAGATAGCTTTATTGTTATGAAGAGACGGCCCCTGGCTCGATCTACAAACAATTCCAACTCTGTCGCTGGTCACTATCCTAAATACTTCCCAAGCATCCGATTACAAGTTCCTGCCCCTAGATCAATGTCCACTCTTGAAACACCAGTACAGATACCACTGCACCTCGCCCCTGGCGATAGCTTCTCATATAGACTCCTGATCCACGAAGACCCTGTCTCCTTCAGAACTCAACCTGGCGCACCACTGACTCTCTCATGAGCCCGCGATGGCTTACCCAGTACACAACTTAGAACCCCTTCTTGAACAAGGACTCCAAGTCACACTGCTTTGGGCCCTTGGCCTATGCCTACATGGCTTCACTGGTGAACCCGGTTCCCTATACGTCCTATGCACAATAACCAGCTCCATGCAAACACTCAGTCTAAGTCTCTCAGACTGACAAAACACCTTGCACTCCTACTTGGGCACCAAGCTCTTCGCTCCATGATCCAATCCAATATCCTTGGTCACTGAACTCTCCTTCAACTCGGCTGTGCTCCCAGAACAACTCGCCTACAGACCATGTCCTCTTTTCGGTCATGCAACTCATCCATCTTTGTCACCCTCTTGGACTCGCCTAATGGCTCGGCTCAACATGAGCACACTTTCGGAACCCCGTCCCTACTGCCACATTTGACCCCCACTCTAGGGCCTTGAGATCCCGGATCTTAATGCAAATCCCACTTTAGGTAACCTAGGTGCGTGCCCGGCACATCACCCCACTTGTTCCACAAGACACATGGACTTCTGGCTCTGCAACTCAACCCACATAGCTTGCCCAACTCTCAAGCTCCAACATTCCAATATAGATAGACCATTGCACGGCCATCCCCCTTACAAGATCTTGGGTACTCCATTTCCCCAACCGGGACAATCCATTGCACGATAATCCTTCTCGCAAGAGCCTAGGTACTCCACTTCCCTAGTCCTCGGGTCATAGATAACTCCCTGGGAGTCATCCCCAACATTGGCTTAGTTACTCCACTTCACTGAGATAGGGACCATGAGAATGCATCCACCAGTAAACCTCATCATCCAATGATAAGGCGGGGTTACTCTACTTCACCCCTAATGTCCATGTAGGACCTCTATCTCCCTAAGACTAGAGGGCAGGGTTACTCTTCTTCACCCCTAGGAGGAGGTGTCTACCGCAGACCACCTTGGTGCACTCCTGGCACTCGGCTATTCTTTCAACCGACCCCCATATATAAGTTTTTCGTCCAGTTCTCACACAACTGTAGCTTGGCATTAACCCTTTGTCAATCACCACAACTTCCACCTGCTGAGAATAACAAGGGACTTACAACCCCAGAAGCCTACTGATCCCCTCGAGACAGCAACCCCTTACACCTTGCATACTATATTCTGAGGTTTGACAATTTTAGGTAAATCTCTAACTGCCTTAGTAGTACTGATCTTTACCATGCAATCAAAGTTTACATGACAGAGTCTCCTATGCCATAACCAACTTTCATCTATATGTGCAATTAAGCATGTTTTTTAATTGTTATTCAAATGAAAGATATTACCTCTAGTCTAATTACCGGTTGCAATTTCCAAACCAGTTCTATTCATGATTTTGCATTTTCCATTTTTAAATTGTAACTGAAATCCTTTCTCAACTAATTGACCAACACTCAAAAGATTATGCTTTAATCCTTCAACATAGTAGCCATTGTCAGTGTTATGCTTACCATCAAGAGATATTGTACCCTTACCTTTGATTGAACAAGCTTTGTCATCTCCAAATCTCACTAAGCCTCCATTGTATTCTTCAAAGTTCAAGAATTTACCTTTGTCTCCTATCATATGATGTGAGCATCCTCAATCAATGATCCATTCATCCTTTCCTTCAACTTTAGCTGCCAGAGCCTGTACTACCGGTTGAGCAGTAGGTGCCGGTTGATCTTCTGTTATAGCAACAAAAATCCATCCATTGTCTGCTGGATCCTCATCAGAATCATCAGTCACACCTTCATCAGCAATGTAACAAGATTTGTCTTTATTCTTCTTAAATCTGTATCTTTGATATTCAGGGTTAGGCTTGTATGTTCCTCTAGCTTCTTCTCTTAGTCTAGCATGTCTATCAAGGCATCTTGAAGCCACATGACCAATCTTATTGCAGTTAAAACATTTAAAAGGTGTTTTACCTTCATACTTACTTCCAACTGGACCTTCAGGCATTTTCCTTGCAAATAGGCCTTCAAGTTCTTCATTTTCTTTCCTACTTTCTTCAAATTCTCTTGCATAAAAGGCTTTCCAATCAGATTTGTCAAATGATGGAGCAGATGATGTTGATGCTTTAAAGGCCAAATTTGTCTTTATAGTAGCAACAGGACCAAATTCTTCAATTTCAAAAGCTGAAAGTTTCCCAATCAATGTATCCGTAGTAACTGATGTATTAGGCATTGTTCTTAACTCATTTATAGCAGTAACTTTCATTTTATATGCCGGTGGCAATCCTCTTAAAACTTTTTAAACAATTTCATCCTCACTTAAGGTTCCTCCACAACATTTAATACCCAAAACAATTTCATTTACTCTTTCCATAAAAGCAGAAATCCTTTCATCTTCTTCCATTTTCAGATGTTCATACCTGACTCGAAAGCTTTCAAGTTTTGCAATTTTGACTGTGGAATCTCCTTCATTCAGTGTTTCCAAATGATCCCAAATAGCTTTAGCAGTAGACCTATCTGATAGTCCCATGATTTGTTGATCTGATAATGCGCTCAAAAGTGTTTTTCTTGCTTTGCAATCATTTTCCTCATCTTTTGTCAAGATAGCTGGACTAAGCTGACCTTGTACAGCAGCAGTATAACCATTCTTTGTAACTTCCCAGATGTCTTTTCCAATGCAATTCAGATGTGTCTCCATTCTGATCTTCCATATCCCATAGTTGGTTCCATCAAGTTTAGGACTGTCCTTCCTGAAATAATTAGACATTGGATCTTCTCAAGCTTTTAAACTTCTGCAAAAGAGGACTAAGCTCTAATACCAATTGTTAGGTCCCGGAGACAACTGAGAGGGGGTGGGTGAATCAGTTGTCAAATAAATTTAAACCAAAAACAACTTAACCAACTTAATGCTTAATACCAGTAAACCAGTTAAGTATGTCGGTAGACAGTTATAACAGTTAATTGCTATACCGGTAAAGATTAATGCATGAATCATAAACACAAAGTCTTCCACAACACATAACACCAATATTTGTACGTCAAAACCCTGTAAGGGGAAACACCACGGTGGGAAACCTTACCCACAATCAGATGATACTACTGCAGATAGTAAGTGTACATAAATGGGGTCTGCACATGCAGAAAGGCCAACAGCCTAGAACTCACTGCTCAATCACAAAATGGGAGTCACACTAACTACAGTTGGATGGTTAAATCCAATAAGAATGTACTGCACAAAATAGCATCTTCATATGCTGGATTCAGTATCAGTGTAATGCTGATATGCTTCCACAAAAACCTAGCTTCACCTTCAAATGATGTATGCGTGTATAGCTCTGCTTAATCTCGCATATATCTTCACACAATCCTTTTTCGCATTCCACATTTGATCTTACAAATAAGATCTTACATTTATACCATAACATAAGACCAATTTTAGTAGGTCGGCTCTACAAGATATTACAATAAAAACATTTTACAAACAATATAATATCCGATGCAATAACCGATTGAACATGTCGGCTTAATGCATTTACAACAATAATTAATCATGTGCCATGTTGATCTGGAAAAGATAAACCTACCGGTGTAACCCTAGACCTATTTGTCGGTAACATCAAATATGCAACTATGAATATACCAATGAACAAAACTCTTGGACAAGATGTCCAAACGATGTCTTCGACATAGCCATGTGTTTTCCATATCATTCCAAGTGTCGGTGATCATTATATCTTGCCAGTGTACCAGATACCGGTGACTGTGCATGAGTCACTTGCTTGCCGGTGAATGTTGCTAATACTCCAAAGTGCCAAAGTTGATAAAAGTTTAGTAGGTGTTGACATCAATGACAAATCCATACCAAAATACCAACAGTAATGATGAAATTATGATGGCTATAAATGTATAGAGATTTGTAATGTCCCCACTTTGAAATAGAAATTAATAATAAATAATAATAATAAAATTAAAATATAAAAGAACAAGATTAAATATAAATAAAATTTAATTAAGCTAATGAATGGTCAAAAGTAATAAAATAAAAAGTTGTGCCTCCCTCAAGCATGAGACATAAAAGGGAGAAGAGAACCTCATTTGAGGGGTTAATTTGGGAATCAGAAGTGCAGATCTGTTTTAAATAGTAAGTGCAGATCTAATTGTGTAAGGTTGTGTCCCTTTCAAAGAGGTAGAAACAATGAAGAGTTGCACTCTTTCAATGGGTGTTAATGGTGAAGGGGGTGTCTCTTGCCAAAGGGCATACATGATGAAGAGGTGTGACCTCTCCCTCACATTGAGAGATATAAAGGAAAGGAATCAAAATCATCTAGTGGAGAACAGCATCAATCATATCAGATCAGAACTGTTACTAAGTTACAAGCACTAATATCCTTATTCTTGGTGGCATGCATGGGGATTATGGAAAAGAAAGGAAGACGTATACACAACAGAGATTATCGAATCAGAATATCATCAAGCATTCACTCAGATCAAAGGATAGAAAGAGGGAAGAAATCAGATTTGGACATTAATAATTAATGGAGTAAACTGTAGACTCAAACACATAGTGGGGACTGTGGTATGCATTCCTTATATATGGCACATTGCATACCATTTATATAAATGCTACTGATTAAATGATGCATAGTGACTATGACCGTTTTGCATAGTATAATAAATATATATCTGAATATGTTTGTAAATACAGTAGCAATATTTATATAGAATTAGTCTATGTGAGGTGTATGCACTGGAAGAAGTAGTCCAATCTGCTTGTGGCATCTTGTGGGGAGAAGATAGAGGTGCAATCCAATGGTGATGAGGGGCTCACAAGTGGTCATAAAGACCCATGGAGTCAAGGAACCAGTCACTCCCTCTATGCCAAACTCACAAAGATGGTTATGTGTTTATATGTAATGGGCTTGGAAGGGAGAGCAACATGGGCCGCCAAGTCTAGCAAGGAGGTTAGAAGCAACAATTCCTTGGACTTGGTAGACAACGGACCCAAGCAATCCTTTATGTCTTGGTGTAAGGTAATGGGCTTGGAAGGGACAGCAACATGGGCCACCAAGTCGAGCAAGGAGGTTAGAAGCAACCATTCCTTGGACTTGGTAGGCAATGGACCCAAGTAACCCTTTCATGTCGCGTATACCCACTCTTTTTGTTGTTACCATAGAATAGATTATGATTGATTAAGAATGGATATGCTTATAGGTGTTTGCCTTTCCTTGTAGGTGCAGGTTATCTTTATAAGTCTCCACTCCTCTAATACAAGGTATGTCTCAAGCCCTATTTCTGATTTATAAATTTATGAATTCTTGATTGCAGTAGGATATTAGATTCGAGGATAATTACATTGAGTACTATAATAAATATCTGTTTTGGATATACTATTATCAAGTAAGAACAAATTAATTTAAGTCATAAGTGAATTGAAATTAGGTAATTGTTGTTAAAAAGGCTATATCCAGTAGGGGGCATTACAGGATTTGTAAATGAATTTTCATGTTAAAAGTTACTGTTATCACAAAAGCTTGCACCCTTGCTGAGCTATCAACTCAGCAACCTTGTGAAACATGGAAACAACCCCGAAGTGTTGGACCTTGGACAAAGGGGTTGAATCTCCGAAGAAGGCGGCTTCCTTCTCAATCCAAGTGCAGGTGTTGAACCAGCTCAACACTTCAAATCTTACTTCTTAACCTATCCTAACAGCTTACAAAGGAAAAGGGAAGAGAGAAATATGCTTAAAATGAAAGGAGGTGATGCACCAAGATAAGAGATTGTTCCTCTCCCCACCCAAAATGGCACAAGAAATCAACTGAAATACCCAAGAGATGCACAAACTTCAGTTCTATGAGTGACCCAAACGCATGTACGGAGGTTAGAATTTGCTAAGTGTCAAGAGGGGAGAAGGATTCCCACAAGTCACACTCAGAAAAAACAAGTTAACGCAGCATATATGGAGAGAAGAACCACAAAACACACACTTATGATGAAGGTAAAGAAACATACACAGCATGCATAAGTTGAAGGAAGGCAATAATGTAATTTCAATTCATTCAAAGGCCAAAGGCCAAACCTACAGTTGCAGAAATGCAAAAAATAATTACAAGTCTTCAAGAGAAGAGAAAGAGCATAGGAAAGCTCAAGGCAGCAGGGAGATAACCCTTTACAATGAGGCTTAACAGCCTTTATATAGAAAAATGGTTACAAGAGTGATCATGACCCCTGTATGTCAGTCTGGGAGTGCAGGGAAGTGCATGCACTTGACTTCTGTACATGCAAGCAACCTAGCCATACCCACAAAAGGCGACCCTGAGAAGGTTGGATTGACTGACCGACCTTCCAAAGTCAGAGTATGCAAACATGACATAAGTCACTACAACAAATATGGCCCCGTACCTCTCTTGATGGAAATCCTGCCAAAAACATTAAATGCACCCCTATGGCTCCACAAAAGAAGGTGCACAAGTCACAAAAGTCGTTGGAGCATTTAAAGTTTTGAGTGTCGATCACGCCATCTGGAAGTGTTGCAATCCAGAAGGAGTTTGAAAAACTTCAGGGACCGGGGTCATCGAAGTTGGGGGAACTTCGACGACTTGGGTCACCGAAGTTGGGAAGACTTGGGAACTTGGGAACTTCGAGGCTCCGGAGTTCCGGGGTTGAAAAAGAGAAGACCTAGGAACTTCGGAGACGTAGGTCACCGAAGTTGGGAAGACTTGGGAACCTGGAGGTTCCGGAGTTTCGGGGTTGAGAAAGAGAAAGACATAGGAACTTCGGAGGCCTGGGTCACCGAAGTTGGGGGAACTTCGGAGACCTGGGTCACCAAAGTTGGGAAGACTTGGGAACCTAGGGGTTCCGGAGTTTCGGGGCAAGAGAACAAAAGACCAAGGAAGGGGAAAGAGAGAGGAAGAGAAGGCTTAGGAACTTGGGAACCTGGGGGTTCCGGAGTTCCGGGGCAAGAGAACAAGAGACCAAGGAAGGGAACTTCAGAACCTCGGGGTTTCAGAGTTCCAGGAAAGAGAGAGGAAGAGAAGGCTTGGGAAAGGAACTTCCGACAAGACAACACTTCATACTTCATGATTCCATTGTTTTCTCCTTGATCAGCTAAGGCAGCGGCGGTCCATAGAACATATCTCTGATCGGTTCTCACTGATGGACCAAGGGTGTCATAAAATGACAACGGTAACATCAGATCAATGCATACTTTTGCACAAGGATCAACTATTCTCACAAAGAATCCCTAGTGTTGATAAATCATGAAAATGAAATCAAGATTTGTGATGGTTTACATGATTCTTTACTCAATAGTTATGTGATTGATGTGTCAAATGAGTCTTGGGAAAATCTTAGTACTAAAACTTGATAAAAGAGACACATAGTGCATGCTGCAAAAGTTAGCGAGAGTACCATACGATTGTTAAATCTGCAAACAAGTTATGCAAACCCGATGGATTAAGACCTTGAGTTAGTGCAGAATTCAGTGAAAGAACAATGTTAGGCACTAACAAAGCGGTGCAATTACCATGGAAAGCCTATATGATAGGAATGTAATCTCCAAATGTGGCCTCCATTGACAACTATGATGGATTTCATCGATGTCACAATTTCTTTTTCTTAGGAATAATTCATGCATTTGTTGTAGATATTTGTGTGTTTTGGGTTTTTCTAAATGTGCTTGTAATTACTAATGGAGCTGTTTGCAAGGTAAGTGTAGTGAGCCCATAATACCAAAAAAAACTATGTATTTTACCCAAGTGACACCATTTTTATAAGTAAAATAATAGATCGATCCAAAAGAAAGAATGATAATGTTAGATTACAACAGAGAGAGCAATTGGCATCTGTTCATTGTTGTCTCAATTTTTGACTTTCAAAAATAGACAACTCCTACCAATTTACTCAAAAATCGTAGTTTTCTTTTCTAAGGCACGTTTTACGAGGTCTAAAACTCATATTTGTTAATGTCAAATCATTAGTAGGTGTGTTTGTCATCACTGTCCAAGTTTTGGTTGGCTTTTGCTTTCATTTTCCTAGCTTTTTATGCAATTTCAGGTTTTGAGTTACTCTCTACAAGTAGGAACTTTTTGTTGTCACTACAAGTAGGAACCTTTGTTGTCACTGCAAGTAGGAACTTTTTGCTGTCACTACAAGTAGGAACTTTTTGCTATCAATGCAAGTAGGAATTTTTTGTTGTTACTGCAAGTAGGAACGTTTTTGCTGTGATTGCAAGTAGGAACTTTTTGTTGTCAATGCAAGTACGAACTTGCAAGTGAATGAGCCTTACTTGTAATCGGATTCTAGAAACCAGTCAGCACATTGTTAGAAAGTTTGTTCTACTTGTAATCGGGTTTCTAGAACCCGATTACAAGTATATTTTATAAAAGCAAAATGAAATGCATATTGCACTTGCAATCAGGGTTTCAAGACCCAATTGCAAGCCACCATTGTATGAGCTTATTGATGTGCTACCTTGCAATCAGGGTTTTGAAAGCCGATTGCAAGTTTGTGCCTACCTTGTAAACTTTCACACTTGCAATCGGGTTTCAAAACCCCGATTGCAAGTTGGTGCCTATCATACAAGCATGCTTACTTGCATTCGGGTCTTCAAGACCCGATGGCAAGTGTAAGTGTCAATTTTTTTTCCCAACTTGTGTTCTTCCATTTCTGGATTCCAAGTTCACTACAATCCACTTGCACTTGCATTCCACCTCCCAAGATCCGAAATTTGCCTTTGTACCCATAACATGTCATACAAGCTAGTCCATTCATTTTTCCCCTTCCCAAACCCAATTCCAAGCTAGTAACTTGTTTTTCTTGACAAATTACTAGCAATCAAATCCTAGCAAGGGGTCTCAATGCATGTAAAGACAATAAGCAAAAGCCAATGTTGTAATATGTTGATGAAAATAGTGATGTAAATTGAAAAGAGTATGTTGTCATATGCACAGAGAGAACTTCTCTTGAAGAATCAGCATTACCCCAAGTAAGAAGATGAGGATTGGAGTTCATCGGCAAAGGACATAAGAATTATCAATGATGCAATTTGATGTTACTGGACAAATACCTTCACCGATCTTGAATACTTCAAGTTCTAGCACCTCATAGCAACATGAAGGCCTCTTAGACAGAAGATGATGTAAATATAGTCATGTCTTGGACACTTAGATTAGTTTCAATTATGCATTAGTAATTTCCCTTTGACAAATTACATGTAATGCAAAAAATTGTAATTGCAAGTAATCACATTACTTGTAATCTTGTAACTTGTAATTACATGTAAACAAATTACAAGTTGAAAGACAGTCAGATTGTAATTTAGAATAAGTCATAGTTAGTTGTGGAATTAATCTTAGTTAGTTTGACTTCTCCCACTTTTTGCTCTTAGCCCCTCTCCTATATATTGGAGGGAGCTCTATGTATTATGGATCTTTTTGACAAACAAGAAAACTCTACAGAAATTTATAGCGATAAAGACTGTTTTATATTTGTAAATTGGATTCTCAAGCAAAATAAAGAGGGCATTTGAGTTTCAGACTTTGTGTTAAAGCTCTGTTCATATATCCATTGTGTTCTTATGTCACAGTGATATATTTCTCTGCATATACTTGAGATTTTAGTGAGGTTGTTGGAAAGAGATTTGATCTAATATCATGTAGAGTTTGTGCTGCAAATATTGAGGATTAAATTAGCATAGTTAAGTGTTCATAATAGAGAAAAGTTACAAGACTTTGTGCTTGTAATTGTTCCTATTCATAGTAGTTTGGAGTGCATCATATTGACAGACTTTGAGCTATTGTATGTTGTATATTGTTATCATATTAATCATTTTGGAAGGTAGATAGGACAGTAGAATAGTCAAGACTTTGAGTTTTGCTTCTACATTTCCGTCCTGCAAAAGTGATGGAAGACTTTGCACTTTCATGGAAACTTTGCTTCCTTTTATATAAGCATCTTTGTAGTTGTTGGAATTTCTTAAGTTTCTGTATTTGTTACTCTAGTTGCAGTTTCTTTTCTGAAAAGAGAAAAGAATATCATCTTTTTTTCTGAAAAAAAAGAGAAAAAGATGTCCCACCCAAGTTAGATTAGTGTTTATATGTTATAGTTAATTTGTAATAGTAGGAAAGGGAGAGCCTCCCTTAGAATTAGGAGAGTTTTTAACTCACACACTGTGGTTGAAATCATAATTTTGCACACCTTCCCAAGTGTACAAAATTTTCAACCAACATTCATCAAATTAAAAACTTCTATGACCAAAAAAAAAGTATAAGATGCACACCTTGCTTAAAAAAATAAAGTATAACATGCACACCAACATTATAGTACTTGGTATGGTACATCACATCATTTTTAAATAGCAAAGTAGTATTTTTATGAACTCAGAAAGAGCAAATCTCCAATCAGGAAATTGACCAATATGCAAGTAAATGTGAAAAAATAAATGTCAACAAAAAAGCAATGCAACTTGTTTGTGTTCAAACTTAAAGTATCTAAAAGAGAATGGTGTTCAAGGGCTGAACGAATTATCATACTTCTTATGCATCTACACTTTGAATGATGTTGATCTGCTGATACAAATTTCTATAAAATAATTTAACTTAAAAGTTGAAGAAAAGCAAACTTGGATTAAAGCTGGGAAAAGTAACTAAAGTAAACCATGAATAAATGCAATCAATAAAATTTAAAATTTTCTAAACAAACAATTAGTTCAAATCTGTACTAAATCAATACACAGACACTACCATGTTGAAGACACACGGGGTTACCTCAAAATCCAGCAGTGGTGGCCCACTATCAGACATAAGACTGGCCTCAAGAAGACTATGTAGGCTGCAGGTAACTACATATGCATTCTCCACTTTCTTATACCTAGTAATGAAACAAATAAAAATCACAAAATAGTGCCCCCACAATCAGATAAAAATCATGAAAACTGTCCAAACCATTATATAAAACATGAAAACCAGAAGGAACTTCGTAAAATTCAAGCAGAATTGTATATGAATTAGTGTAACACGTGAATTTCTGTTCATCCCAATAGGAAACAAACCAAAAATTGTTTTCCTTAATGTAGATCAAAACCAACAGTTTCCCCTCATTATTTCAATTAACAAGAAAAACATCTCTTAATAACCAATAAAATGACCAGATGCCTTGTTATCTTTCAACAAGAAAAAGCCTTACAATCCTAATATTGCCGGCAGAAATCTCGGTAATGCTGCTTTTAACTGTGCCCTATTAATAAGACCCACCATATTTCCCAATGCTTCAATCGTTGATAATCGCACCTGTTAGACAAGTCACGCAGTATGGCCGTAGTAAACTGCATCAGACTTCATATATGAATCTGTTAAATCTATGTTATAATATACCAGAGAGCAGGCATTAACAAAATCTTCGCCTGAAAATCAAATAAGTATATTGTAGAAAGAGATGCCCTAAAGGCAATAACAAATGTTAGCTGTATTTTTATGTAAATAAAAGAAGTAATATTATGTATGCAATAATATTAAAGTCAAGTCCTAATGTCATTACGAGCGGGCCACTGAAGTAACTTGAACAAAGAAGAATTGTCACAATAAATATTTGCAAAAATGAATTTAAACACTGGATCCATGGTGTAAGAAAAGAAAACCTGGAAAATTCAAAATAATGTCAAAATAATGTGCTGAGGTCCACTCTATACACTCAAGGAATGGGACATGGAGTGGTTGTTCTTGAAATCCTTAATAGTGGGATAGCTAGAAATGCACTTCAACTGAACAATTCTAAGTTAAAAACATTACAAAGTCCAGAATGACCCTATCTCCACTACAAGCATAAAGGATGGATAAAACAATTAATTGATCGAGACATGTAAGAGGGGAACCCGACATGTTGTGCCATCATTAGGGCACCTTGAACCAAATTGTTAAATGGGAAATGAATGAATGTCAAACAGTCAAACTAAGAACTTATTTCAAATAGCACTATTTGTCAAACCTGACTTGATAAAAAGGTGATTTATTTCCATCCAGCATACCATGAGCCCATAAATCTAAAAATTGCTTGCGTAGTGCCAAAAAAAAATATACAGAAGACCTAAGTTGAAACAGCCATAAGGAAGATTTTGTAAGAAAATAACAAAGGTGAAGACTAAAGAATATTCAACTTAGAAAACTAAAAATGTGTGCCAAGAGAAGATATTCCATCGTAATTGTTCAAGTAAATGCCAAGGGTGATTCCAAAAGTCTTGAATACAAGAGAAGTATTAGATGGAGTGGCAATAATGCAAAGACCAGTAAGAATGTCAAACTAAGACTTGGCAAAGTAATTGGTTGACAAAAGGATTTAGACAGAAAAGCAGCAATTCAAACAAATTCAATTCAGCAGAATTCCCAACAAAATAATAATCTTCAATTGGACCAGCAAACCTAGGAATCAAAGAAAACACATTTTGGGACCAACAAACATTCCAAGGAAAAAGACCTATTTCAAATTGCATTTTCAAAAGAAGTGCCACTACATTGAAAATCAGAAATCCTTATTGAGTCTGCAAGTTGATGCAATGATGGAGAAGAAATTTGTAGAGGGGCCTTGAAGGTACAACTCTGAGCATAACATATTTTGACATTAATAATTGTGGGAATGTCAAGAAAATGAAGAAAGCCAACTATTAGTTTCATTTCCAATTCATATTGCCAACTTTGGATATTTGAAGGCAGTAGAGAAGCAAGCATGACCAAGCAAAAATTCAAGCCAGTCATAACCCAAGATAAAGGAAAAGAACATTTATCAACTTTTACAATGAAAAATTATATGCCCATAATAGATGAAGAGATTTGCAAGTCCTTGATGCTCCTCATGGATTGCACAAAACATGTCTATTAGAGGAGCCGATGGTGAATCCAATGCACCTGAGCTCAAGACTCAGACTTAAGACTCCAACCACCACCAGCAAATGGTGCTTGCTGCTTGCTTTTTCAGTGAGAAATGAGGGACAACCCAACATTAGTACATGGGCAGAAAAACACAAGCAGTCCTTATAGTTGCATAGAGGATGATAATAGAACTTAGCTGCCAATATGCATGATCAAAATCTTGCAAATGTTCAACAATACACCAAGGTGAAGTCCAAGTACTTCAGCTATCAGTAGGGTGGTCAATGCAAGAAGCACAGATATCTTTTGAGGGATAAAGATCAGTCAAAAGCTATGTTGCAGGATCCCAAATTTTCATAATTTTCCACTTTTTAAGCTCCAAATCCTTTAGAAAATGCACTTTTAGAGTTGACTGGGGTTATTTAGGGTTGTTTAGTTTTGGGGGACTCTTTTAGCTTTTACTTTTTTTTTAAAATGCACTCTCTTGGAACCAGGCAGGTTCACCCAAGGTGCAGCCTGACCCTGGATATTTCGCTCTGGTACATCTGAAATGTACCAAGCCAAATGGCTTGGCCAAAATGTGACCAAACCCCGACCGGACCTTGATCAGGATCAAAACCTAGCCAAGTCCAGTATCAGTTTGTTCAAGATTCCTACCAAATCAAATACACAGGTCAAAATTCAAAGTCACTGGGTGTGCCATGAACCTATGGCAGACTAGGTACTCCTAAGTTCCAAACTACTATTAGCTAGCTGGCCAATCTAGCCTATAATCCTAGATAGTAATTTGTTATGGCTCAAGTGCAAACTACCAAATAAACATCATATATGAAAATTATACCAATTTGTGTTTGGTGCATTTGTATTGTCTATATGTCCTACGCCAATGAGTGTGCAACACTCTGTTAGCATCATGTACGAATAGATAATTCCTATTTATTTGCTATGTTCCACAAAGTCTTCAGACAAGGGGACAAAGGAACAACAGGGGTGAGTCACGAGGACGAGGGGAATGAGGGCCCAGATTTGGGGATGACGAGGGGATGGGGGGCACAAATGTATATGATACTTCTAAAAATAGTTATGAAAATACACAAGGAATAAATATAAACCTTTGAAATACTCAAACATATTTGATGTTGCATTGAATGAACAATGAAAATGTTAAATATCTATATCTTTATATTATATTTAAAATTATGATTACATTCAAGAATACAATTGGCCAGGGTCCCAATCCTTCAAAGCATCACTCATCACCAATATCCGCACCAAACTCCTCATCACTTAAACTACTAGACTCCTCAAACTCAAGCTCCTGCAAAGCAATATCATGTAAAATCCTCTGTCAATTTGAACCAATTTTTTTACACATTTCCCAATTGAGTATTTTCTCAAACAGTTGGTATGCATGTGAGAATGATATTCAAGGAGTTATTATTTTGGTTCTGTTCACGTGTGTTCCCATTTGTTTTCTGACTGGAGTTGCAGAAATAGGAAATAATAAAGAGTATCTATTTTATTTGCAAGTATGGAACAAACTGAGCAAGTAAATAACCACTGAAATTTTCGTGTAATGACAGCAAAAATATATGGCAGAAATAATGTCTCAGTACATGCACAAATTAGTCAATATCACTACTAATGAGCTGCTGGAAACAGTTCACATACTCGGTAATGAACAGCAGCAAGACTTTGGCATCAACAGCAATGTAATGCTCACTAATCTTCTCACATCACAAAGAAATGTGTGCACTGTTACAAACACAACTTTTATTGCAGGGTAAATATGGTATTTGCTCTTCAATCTTCAATGTTAATTAGAACTGTGTGTTTGAATGCCAATATTTCTGTCATGCATACTTCCCAAACGCCTCACACACCTCCCAGCAGAGATAACAATATTCATAACAAAACACTCCATTTTCGAAGACGTCCAGCAAATGGAAATCAACAGTAAATTGCCTTGAAATTTCCTACCATAAAATTCAGAAATTTGTCTTTTAAAGACTTCACAAAATTCTTTACTTCAACCTATGAATCCAAATACCAAACCTGTAAATCTCTTTTAGCAAAAATGCAAACCTTGCCTGAATCTGTACCAACAAACAAGGGTTTTCATCCCTGCTCAAAACCTTCAGCACTTTGTTGATCCCTGTATGGAACCGCTCTGATAAAGATACAGGTTTTTCGTCCTCAACTTCAATAAACCATTCGGGGTTTTCATCTTGTTGTTAAGAGTTTGGCCGCAAGCACAAATCTTTGAATCTCCATAGATAAATAAACAAGCTCTAAATCTTCTGTATCTCGCAAATGAGACCTCAGTCTCCTGTTATAACCATCTTGAGAACCTTCTGAAAAGTCCATTATAAAATCATTTTATAATTTAACTAATCCTTATAACCCTGAAAAGTGATTTATTAAATATTTAATTATTCCGAGCACTTTCGGCACAACGTTACACATCCAACATTTAAAATTTTCCATTCTTTGTCCAACAAGTTATTATACTCAGGTGTCTGTTAAATTATTCTAATTAAAATCGCAACCTTAGTGAATTTAATTAAATATAGCTCAAAATTACACTTGGGTTGCAGAAACAATTGAATTGAATAGGGAATCAAAAAATTACTAATCAAAAGTGATATTGAGAGGAATGATAATAATCGGACCTGATTAGGTGACATACTAGAAATAGATGCTCTATCCAACAATTTTGGAGAGCATGCCAAAAGCCAAAAATAACCTTTGAAAGTGCCCTCTGAGTCCTCTACACCATCTGAACTCATAGGTAACATCAAACAGCCACTCTAATAAGACCGGCACACACCCAGAAGGCCAAAGCCAACTACAAAGCAAGAGAACCCGAAAAATGGGGACATTACAATCCTCCCTTCCCAAAGATTACTTGTCCTCAAGCGATGCCAGCTCAACCCCAAAATCACCAAACTGAATCAAACTAAAATCAAATATGACCCTAGGGTCCAAGTCAATCTAGGAGGTCTCTAGCTCCATCCACTCAAAGCAATGTCCTGCTAGACACCTATACAAGAGACCTCCTCAAAACCACTTGTAAGAAGAGCAATCAAATACTACAAAATCTCGACCAACTCCTCATAGAATTGCTCTTCAAAGAAGCATTAGCTCTCTCATCCCCAACTCCTTGTCCTCCCACATAGTAACTATCATTGAAATCGAATATGATGTCCCAAACATAAGTGCAAGCTGAATACAAGCAATAACAACACCAAAACTAGTTAGCCAAACCTGTCATTCTCTCCATCTAAGACCCAAAAGTAACCTTGACAATGAGCTGATTGGACTGAAATTGCTCAACTGTGCAGTTGTGCAAGTCTGAATTTTCAAGATACAACATTTGGAAAGAAAAACAATCACCATAATACTGAATATTCTTGACCAAAATGAAATTTCTGATCATGCCCTTAGCTAGAAGTGTCTTTCCCAAAGTCACCAACTCGATAGGAACCCAAGTTGTACTCATAATCTCTCTCCAGTACACTTGCAGCAACTCAAACAGACTCATATGATAACTGAAATAAGGGGTAACGGCAGCATTATTATCACCTTTTAAGTCCCCATCTTCCCATGGTATACTTCTTCCATCATCTTTAGTCATTAATAACCCCTAAAAAAGATCTTGTGCATTGATACTAACACAAGGAGTGACTCCATGTTGACGCTGCGCTACTCTGATTTCCATATGGACCCCATCAAGAGAGCATTTGATGATGCTTGTAGATTCAACATCCATTGTACCCATCCCATCAAACTATAGACTGCAATAGTACTCCCTTCCTTGTGGTAAACCCACAAGGTCAGCCATCAACCCATGATGATCCAATCCACAATAGTCCACTGTAGGAAGTAAGCCATCAATGGTCTTGGGTGGCCCAACATAGACAATTCAAGTGGATTCATCTCATATTCACACACCACACCTAGATCATGTATCTCACTTGTGTCATCAAGAACAGGAGTCCCCATATCATCCAACTCATCACAAATAGTGGGTTATCAACAAACTGTTAAGTATTCCCACTTTCTAACTTAGACCAACCATCCTGCTGTCCCATATCTGAAAAAGCCAAATTAAGACTCTGCTTTAAGTTAGTCTTTGTAGATTTGGTCAAGCTCTTCAATCACATGCTTGAGTTTTATTGCCGTTTCCCTGTTTTCTTGTTCCCTAAATTGTTCAACAACAATCATCTAAGACATCCTTAGTATCCTTAAGCTTCAAGGTGAGCTTATTAACCTCATCCTCTTTTCCTTTCAATGCATCAGCATACACTTAAGCAATCTTTGCCTGAAAGTAGTTGTAAACAATAAGATTTCATTGACCCCAAAGCTTCTTTGACCAACTACAAATTTGAAAGTGAAAATCCACCTTCCATGCCCTTCCGTCTCCACTCAATCTAGGCCTTCCAGTAAAGATCTTCAATGATGTTGTAAGTGCCATCAAAATTTATAAGGCTGCTACAATCATATTCTCTGTGACCTTGAGCTGAATCTTCAAACTGTCTTAAAATCAGCACCTTGAAATATATTTTCTAATTGGTCCTCAAATCAGCTCCTTTAATGTCATCTTTTTTGCATAGTTTAGGCTCACAAGATAGGACAGCCCCTTGGTCAAAAGGAAAGTCGTCAACTGCTGCAATAATTTCAGAATCATATGATAAATCTCCTTCGAACAACTTGTTGATTCTTCCCAATTCAGAATTCAACAAGCAAGCATCCTCACTAACATGAACCTCATCACATTTGGGATCTTCCAAGCTACTTGTTTTGGCCTCCGAAACACAGTCACGTATAAGTGAACAGCTGCTAGGAATCACACACGATTCATCATACCTTTCAAAGGTGTTCTCAATGTCATCATAGGCCTCAAAATCCTTGTTGGATTGATCTGAATGCATAGCCAAGGGTTCTGTTTTGTCATCAAGATACATGTTTTTCGATGCAGTCATTGTGGGACAAACAAATTTGAGTTTTTTTAAATTGACTTTTTCAATGATAATCGCAAGGAACACCTAGGAGATGATGATATGGTCAGGAGATGCTTAGGAGTCCCTTAGAAATCTTGGGGGCATCCCAAAGTCTCGAAGGCACTCCCAAACCAAGGGATATCCTTTGAGCGTTACATCCCAAAAAACTCTTTGATGCATGGTAGCAGCAATGGGATAGTGGGGATATATTTCTCTGAAATGTTCCCATCCTAGAAACAAGTGGATTAGGAGGGTACGGCGTGGAGTGCACATCCCTGTGGAGCAAGGTTTAATTGACTTTATTCCCAAATAGAAGAATTGTTAATTCTCTTTAGTTGTTTATTAGTTGTCTGAAAAGGATCTTATCTTACTGTCACATGCATCAGTTATAATCTTATCATATCTTAATTGAGATTAGTTGCATAGTTTAGTTGGAGTTCAGTATAGAAATTTCATCTATTTATAAATGTACTATATTCTTCTTGATGCATGTAAGAATTCATCCAATTTATTGCTCTTTTCCATGTTTTATTCTCTTGTTTAATGGTACCATAGATGAAAAATACACCAATAACTGGCAAACATGCTAATTACTTGCCAAATAACTTGACAGAAAGTTATTGACAAAATTTAATCAAAAACCTGCCCATAACTTGCAAAAATAAGTCAGCCATTCACCCGCACTGTAATGTCCCCTTATGTTAATGCTTGGGAACAAGGGAACAATTAACTTGAAAATCAATTGCAAGAGACTTCCTCCTTATCAAAACACTAAATCCTTAATAATCTGATAATAAATACCACTCAATGATCTGCTATAAACATTTTTTTTTTCTATTAAAGATTAAGTAGCCAAAATACATCCAAAAGGATCAGAGTTCTAACATCAGATTTCTATCATCAGATATTTACCATCAGTTCGCAAAACAGCTAGGTACTAACTAATTACACAAAATATACATCCGACTCAAGTCCCAACATAAACAACTAGTATAATACTATATCAAGAGCGTCCCAGATCTAGAAGAGATACGACTTTCCATCAACCCTGCTGTTAGGAATGATGTCTGTCCAAGCCACCCACCTTAACTTTCCTTCCTGCCAGACAAGTTCTCTGTTTTCCATTAGCTGCTCCATGTAGGGGTGCGCAAAGGTTTCTGCTACAGGTACATTGTCAGCCTGCTGTTGTGTGTTATTGATCCTTGTGGCATTGAGGTCTCTCATGAAGTTGTGAAGAGCTTCTTCAGAGGAACTCCTGTTGCCCTCTTGTCTGGTCTAGGAGAAGCCATAGGAGACTTCCCAATAGAATACTCTCATCTGCCCATCATTCATCAGATTCTCTAACTTTCTTCTGGATATCCTAAGCACAAGAGTAACCTGCATACCAACATCATATAACATGAGTCTCCTCAGAGACTCTGTAAGTGCCCTATTCTTACTGTTAAAAACCCTATCATTCCTAAGTTTCCATATATTCCAAAGTATAATTGATGAAAAGACAGACCAGAAGATATTGAAATCTTTACTCAACAAAGGAATATGACCACAAAAAACATTCATGATATTCACATTACCATTAATGACAAGACCAAAGAGCAACCAGATTTCCTTCGCAATAATGCACTCAAAGAACAGATGTTTAGCAGTCTCCGGGAGTCTACAAAAGGAGCAAAGGTTATAATCCCCCCAAGGAACTTTGAGGGGCAGCCTGTTAAGGAGGAGACACCATGTGAAAGATTTAACCTTGGGCTCAATGGGTCTGCGCCAAAGGAGATCACAGGTACGCTGCCATTTGGATTGGCTAAAGTCAAGGAGCCAGATCTGGTTAAAGTGCTCAAGAATGTCATTGTCATCAGCAAGGGCAGCATAAATGGATTTGGCTTTAACAGCATGCAGGGGGGAACCATCAGTCCAGACAAGGGATGAGGAGCAAAGGTGTGCGGCACCAGCTAGAGAGGAGCACGGGAGGGAGGCATATGCAGATTTCAACATAGAATATGTTCTAAAGTGAGTGCTAGGCACTCCAAATCTGTTCATCACACATTGCCACTCAAGCAACTTCCCATTCACAACAATATCATCAAAGCACCTGATACCTTTTTCATCCCACAACTTAGCAAAACACTCTTGCAGTAGGGCGAGGTACTTTCCCTTGTATTTCAGATTCCACCAAATAGACATGGTCCCATAAATCCTATGATTGCCATTCTTGTTTTCTTTAATACAAATGAGGTGTTTTATGCTGTTCCAAGCTTTCCATAAAGATTTAAATACTACAGATCCTACTAGCGACACCGCAAATTTCCCATAGTAGATCCCACATAGGGAGACCCTTCCAAGAACGATTTTGTTTGGGTACAAAATGGGAAATATTGTGCCTGATCAGAATTTTCCATGGCTAATCCCCTTGTAAGGCATTAAGAATCCATTTGGCTGCAAGTGCAATCCCCTGCTTCCTCAAATCTTTCAGTCCCAATCCTCCTTTAGTTTTAACCATAGTACACCATTTCCGTTTAACAGCATGTCTCTTGAGTCCCCCTTTACCACTTTCTGAATCTGAGAAAAATGTTGAACATTGAAAAGCCAGGCTGAGGAATAAAAGATGTTGTACGAGGAGAGGATTTTTTGACAGATCTGAAATCTGCCAGCCATGGATAGGTACTGTCTATTCCAATTATTCAACTTCTTCTCAATCTTGACTCTAGCCCACTCCCACATTTCTTTGAGATTTGGTGAGAGGGCAAAAGGAATCCCTAAGTAATGACGCTGATGCTGAGGCCCCCCCAGACCAAGGGAAATCTGTTAAACCAATCAGGCGGGTGTTGATTCCAACCAAGCATAATGGATTTGGGTAAAGAGATCTTGCTACCCGAGGCCAAACAAAATATATCCATCTTATTCAAGAGTACTTCAATGTTGCCTTCATCCACGCACAACAGGATGGTTGTGTCATCAGCGAACTGAATGTTCAGAAGCTCATCAGTATTGGGGAGTTGTAGCCCTTTCACCAGAGGGGAGAGTGAGGAATCTCTGAGAAGATAGAATAGAGCATCAGCTGCTAAGACAAATAGGGCAGGTGCAAGTGGGCATCCTTGTCTGATGGATTTGAGAGGGAGAAGACCTGGGATCTAATACCATTTACTTCCACACAAGCAGTTGCATCTCTCAACAGGGTTTCCACCATCTTACAAAAGAAAGGGGGGATACCAAAGCTTTTAAGCATCATGATAATAAAGTTCCATTCAATTCTATCGTAAGCCTTCTCAAGTCAATTAGAAGCATAGATGCATTTTGACTAGATTCTTGGGCCAGTGCATTGCTTCCCAACAGGTAATAAGATTTTCTAAGATACATCTTCCTTTGACAAAGCATGTCTGGGTATTACTTATAATGCTGGGAAGGAAGCCTTCCAGCCTTATGGCAAGGATTTTAGCTAGAATCTTGTAGGAGACATCGAGTAGGATAATCGGTCTCCAATTCTTGATCCAGGTTTTGTCACCATCTTTGGGGATGAGCTTAATAACTCCTCTATCAATCTCTCGGCCTAGGGAGCCTCCTTCATAGGCCTCCCTATAAAGATAGAGAAGATCTTCACTAATCCATAATTTGTTTTTCTTGTAAAATTCAACAGGCAGCCCATATGGGCCAAGGGCTTTATCATCCTTGATAGAGCAGTAATAGCTTTCTGGATTTCCTCTAGGGAGACTTCCCTACCTAGTTGAGAAGCCTCTTCACTACTGATCTTCCTTGGGATGATGCCTCTAATCTGTTGTCTGGCCAATTCCTTATTCCCTCCATCATCCTCAGTTGTGAACAATCTTTTATAATAATTCATGAAGGCTTGTAAAATGCCTTCTTGATCAGAAATATCCACCCCTTCATCACATATACTATCAATATTCAGCTTAGCTTGTTTCATTCTGAAAAAGTGGAAAAAGAACTTTGACCCCTTATCTCCTTGGTCAAGCCAATTAATTTGGATCTCACCCTGGCCCCTTGAATCCTAACCCCTTGTAAAGATTTGAGCTCATCCTTGGTTACTCTCACAACTTCAACAGCTCTCTCATTATAGGGTTTTGATTGAATAGTTGCTTCAGCCTTGATAAGTTTATTATGCAGTTCATATTCCCTTCTCCTGGAATCTTTGGCTTTCTTTTTACTCACAATTTGGAATAATGCCTTCCAGCTTTGTACATTTTGGTTCCATCTGTCCATTGCACTGTTCAAAGCATTGTTGCAGCAATTAAACTATCGTCTGAAGAGGGCTGCAGCACAGACATCTTCATTATCCAACAAACTGGTATTCAAAGCAAAAGAGGGGCATGAAGATCTGTTTGGGGGAGGAGCAGATAATAGAGAAAGAGTTGCAGAAATAGGGTTATGGTCAGACAGAGTGTAAGGGATAACCTTCAGAGAATACCCCCCACCTTCTCCCTTACAGCAGAACCAATCCTTATTATAGTAGAACTGATCTAATCTGTTGTAGAAAATCTTTCTACCCTGTTGGAAGTTACACCAAGTATACCAAATGCCATCATGCTCTGCCCTTTTACCAACTAGACTGTAATATCCCTTGGCTAATCTGACCCTGTTTTGCTTATTTGAACACCAAGGAATATTGTCAAACACTTGTCATACAATGTTTGAAGCCGTTGTAGTGAATTCTTTATTTGTCTTCTTTGGGTTTGTAGGTTGCAAATGAAGTTATAGAAAGCTTCTAACAATGCAAAGTTGTTATAGAAATGATATACTAGCTATTTTAAACCTTTCCACACATATGTAATGACTGAAATTAACTAGTACAGCTAGTTGACATTAAGACAAACACTTGTCATGCATCCCAATGTATACCTACAGCCATTAGGCATTTAAGCAAACAATTGGCATGAAAGCTAAGTGGCTGATCAATGTTGAATGTTACCATGAATGTGGAATATGCAAATTATATCTCCATTAAACATATGCAACCTCCAAATATTTCATGATATAATCATAATAGAAAATGATGCAATGAAGTAATGATTTTCTAATACAATGACCATAGATAGAAAACCTGGTATTTCAATGGCTGCCTTGATATATTGGTTTGATTCTCCTCATATGCAAATCCCTTGTCAAATATATATAGCTGTTCAACCTTTATAAATCCCCTTCTATAGAACTCAAACTACTGTAGCGCACTGTTCATGGCACTGTAGTGCACTGTTCACGGCACTGTTCACGCGCACTGTTCACGGCATTGTAGCGCACTGTTCATGCGCACTGTTAACGGCACTGTTCACGTGGGTACTATTCACGCGAGTACTGTAGCAGTGGATGAAAAAACTTGCAATCTGCTCTTAAAACCTTGAATAATTTGTTGATAATCTCTCCCAACAAGAATGATATAACTCCATGTGCCAAAGAAGGATGATTCACAACCAACTATAAATGTTTTTCAACAATAAACTTCAAACCCTTGTAGAAAACTTCACCAATTTGCACAAATGAAAGAACTGAAGTATTCTTTCCCACAACTGCAATAATTCAGGTGTTATTTCACACCTTCAAAATTGCTATCAATAGGAAGTTTTCGTTTCCTATGATCAAAGAAGAAAATTGCGAAAGCCCTAGGCTCCACAATAAAAATCAATCAAAATACTATTCATCAACTGGATGCCAAGAATGAACTCTTGCCTTTCCTTTTATTCTTTCCTTAAGAGAGCTCAAACACCTTCCTGGCCAATGTGGGATAAAAGATTTATTCCCACATTAAATTATTCACTTAACGCACTTTATTATATTAAAGTGACTTTATTATTATAAAGTTACTTTAGAACTTTATAATAATATTAAAATATTAAATAAATCACTTAAGTCACTTAAACTTTAATATCTCTTGATGTACTTGTCTAATTGCTAAGCCGTCTGAGCCAGGAGTTGACTCTCCCTGTTCTCCATGTGATTGGATGCCTGTCTAAAAATAGAAACCCTGAATAGTGACTTACTATAAATAGTAAGTATGTGGAACTGAGTCTAGAAATAGCTGCAAAGGCCCAATCAAGGTCGACACTGCCAATAAGCTCTGCTCAGGTGTCTTTCTATTAATAGGAACCCTGACTCTCCCAAAATAGTAACTTAGTATAAATAGTAAGTGTGCCAATCTGAGTCAAAAAACCTGTGCAAAGGCCAAAACCTAAATCCAGTTGAAGAGTAATGTCTCTAATCACCAAGTAACTGCCACACGAGGCCCTCTATCAATAATTGTTAGCCTACGAGGGTCAAATGATAGGCTAATTCTTACAAACTCTGATGCTCGCAAAATGGGGACATTACACTGGTATTCAAAGCAAAAAAGGGGCATGAAGATCTGTTTGGGGGAGGAGCAGATAATAGAGAAAGAGTTGCAGAAATAGGGTTATGGTCAGACAGAGTGTAAGGGATAACCTTCAGAGAATATCCCCCACCTTCTCCCTTACAGCACAACCAATCCTTATTATAGTAGAACTGATCTAATCTGTTGTAGATTATCTTTCTACCCTGTTGGAAGTTACACCAAGTATACCAAATGCCATCATGCTCTGCCCTTTTACCAGCTAGAGGATCAAGAAGCCTTAATTTGTTAATCATTCTACACCAAAAAAATTGTTCATTGGGTTTCAATTCAAAAGCCAGCCCTCCTGTCTTATCATAAGGGTGTTCAATCATATTATAATCTCCTCCTATAATCCAAGGTATGTCTTCCAATTGTGCCATCGACTTCTAGAGTTCAAATCTTTCTCTATGATCATTAGGGTCATACACCAAGGCTACCCCAAAATCTTGTCCTTGAAAGTTCATGACTATCCAAACAGCTCTATTGCACGGTGAGCATCCCCATCTTTGAACCATATTTTCCAGCTTATTGGAGATCAGGATAGCAACTCCTCCCTTACCCTTAGTGTGATTGGTAACAAACTAAGTGGAGTCCCTCCAAATGCATTTAAGGTTTATGTCCAAGGTAAATTGTACTGATTTGATTTCTTGTCGCATTAAGATATCCACATGTCTGTGCATTTTCAAGAATCTCTTAACCACATATTTCCTGTTCATGGCTTCCAAGCCCCTTATATTACATGAAATACAGTTGACTTCCATGCCTAACTTTAACATGAGGTGTCCATGGGGGCCCTAAAAGCATCAAAGCACTTAGGGATCTTCTTTATGCCATTTTTCGTGTTAGTAGATCCAATGGGCCTTCCTCCCCCTTTCTTGAAATCAACCATTTGATCTGCCCCTAGGAGAGGAGCATAGGCCGCCTTTTTAGATTGTGGGGTTCTTTTCCTTTTGTTATGCTCCTTAGTAGCCCCATATTGGATCATAATATTCTCCAGATCTGTTGACGCATGATAGCTTGGGTAAGATAAATGATTGAACGAGAGATAAAATGAAGTCTCTCATTCAATCATTTATCATATCGAAAACTATGATAAAACCTTCAAGCAATTAATTCCTCTTTGATAGCCATTCTACATTTACATATAAACAACCTATTGATAATCATACTATGTATTTTGGTTATGTTCATTGATCTAATAAATCTTGTATTTAGATGTATATCGATTAACATAAATAATGATAAATAAATGATTAATGAAAACACCGATTAATATATATCGGGCTGCATATAATATATCGGGTTGCATATGATATATCAGGTGGCAATATAACGAAGGTCACCGATAGTTATCGGTGTGTTAGTCTACACCGATAGTTATCGGCTGTTAAGGCTAACACACCGATAACTATCGGCTGTTAGCATTAAGCCAACAACGATAGACATCGGTTGTAATACTACTCCCACACCGATTGGCATTAATGTTGAACATGCATTTGTTTAGTATAAACAAAGAGGCACGATCAAGTAATGTCTTGATCGGTCATGACCGATTAAGGCATTGCTTGACCGTGCCCCATTTGTTACATACTTATATTGAGTGGCATTCGTGAGATAGGACATAGAAAATATTAAATGCTCCTCTCACCTGCCACAAACAAGAAGATAGTTAGATATATACATTAAGGCAATATTAAAAATTAGTTAATAGAATATAACTTGCATATTGAATGTAAATTGAACATCATTTACATGGTATCAGAGCTATAGTTAAATCGAACCTGAGGCTGTTCAATTTTACGTAAAATTCAAATCAAGTATATATTCAACATCACAATCCTATCAATGGCCAACGCTATCAGATTTGAAGACAGACTTGCAAGAGGTGACGACTTCTCGGCATGGAAATTCAGAATTCAAATGATTCTAAAAGATAACAAAGTTGAATCATTTGTAAAGAATGAAACTAAAGAACCTGAGACTGAACCTGATCAAGCAATTTGGAGAGAAGGAAATGATAAGGCTATCAAAAAAATAGTTGATGGGGTAAGGAACAATATTATGCCCATTATAAAGAAACACAAAACAGCCTTCAACGTGTTCAAAGCACTTGAAGACGCTTTTGAGATATCCAATGCCAGTAGAACCTTGGCTCTCAAGAGAGAGATAAATCATATAACCATGATAAAAGGAGAATCAGTCAATGCCTACTTCATGCAGACATCTACCTTAAGGGATGAACTAGCAACCCTTGGATATGAGATCCAAAGCAAAGAATTAACCCTCATTGCTTTAGATGGGTTGCCTAGTATCTGGGAAACGTTCGTCCAAGGCATCAGTGCAAGGGATAACTTTCCAAAATTCGATAGGCTAAAGGTTGACTGTCTCCAAGAGGAATCAAGGCAAAATAAGAAAGGAATCAAACAAAAGAATATAGATGAAGATCTTCAAGTTCTAACTACGAACTCAGACAGAAAGGGCAAGAAGAAGCAATTCAGGAAGAGAAAAGGTCGTCACAGCAAGAACTCTTTCAAGAAGGACCTCTCTCAAATTTAGTGTTACAGATGTGACAAATTTGGGCACTATGTTGCCAAATGTCCAGAAAGAGCTAAACAAGCCACATTTGCCAAAACAGGAAAATCGAAAAGAGAAGAGGACTCCGAGAAGTATGTACTCTATTCAGCACTCACAAATCAAGCATCAAACAAAGTGAACTCCTGGGTGATTGACAGTGGCTCGTCCAGACACATCACAGGATTCAGAGAAGTACTAGACTACATGAAAGAGGAGAATGATGAAGAGGTAACCATCGAAGATGACTCCACACACCCTGTCAAAGGAGTTGGAAACTACACCATCAAACTAAAGTCAGGTGTATCATTACAACTTAGAGGAGTGCTATATGTTCCAAGCATTAAGAGGAATCTTGTCTCAATATCAGCACTGGAGGTCAATGGATACAGAGTGACCTTCATGGACAACAAAGTGTTGGCTTGGCCAAAGAACTCATCTATCAAGGAAGCTAATACAATTGGTCAAAGACAAGGCTACTTATATGAGCTATGCACAGAGCCCAACTTAGCCCTAATTCATGAAACTACAGATGCCAATGAAATATGGCATAGAAGACTACGCCACCTAAATTTTAGAGCTTTATCATCAATGGGAGACCTTGTCACAGGTCTACCTAAGCTAAAGCAATATCATTCAAGGGCATGCACAGGATGTGCCCTCGGTAAAAATACTAAGGGTGCTTTTCAAAGTAGTACTAGGAAAACAAGTAAAATTTTAGAGTTAGTTCATTCTGATGTATGTGGACCTATGTCTATAAATTCATTGGGGGGATTTTTGTATTATGTAATATTTGTTGATGACTACTCTAGGAAAACCTGGATCTACTTTTTGAAATGTAAAGAATCAGAAGAGATCCTTAATAGGTTTAAAGAATTCAAATCACTAACAGAGAACTACTCAGGAAACAAAATTAAAACCCTAAGAACTGATAATGGGGAGGAATACATATCAGAATTATTTAAAGAGTTTTGTAAAAATTCGGGAATTAAGAGGGAGTTAACAATACCTTACAACCCTCAACAAAATGGGATAGCAGAAAGGAAAAATAGGACAATCGTTGAAGGTATCAAAGCTATGATTCTTGATCAGAATCTAAATATCAATCTTTGGGCAGAAGCAACTAGCACTGCATTATATATTCAAAACAGATGTCCTCACTCTCATCTTGAAGACAAGACTCCTGACTAAATCATCTTGAAGTCTTTACTAAATCAAAACCAGATATAAGCCACCTTAGGATTTTTGGATGCCTTATCTATATTCATGTACCTAAGGAGAAAAGATTAAAATTAGAGCCCTCTGGAAAAAGGGGAATCTTTGTAGGATACAGTGAAACCTCCAAAGCCTACAGGATATATATATGTCATGTCCCCCCATGATCGTTATATGTATCCTAAATAAATCAATTATTATTATTATTATTATTATTAATTAATATAATAATTACCAACGAATGATTATTTGAAATTTATTTAATTATTAAATATTACTATTTAATTAATATATACTAATATTTAGCCATTCTATGTATGCTGCAGCCAGGGAACCATTCCATGTATGCCGTAGCTGGTGTTGGGATAGTTCAGAAGGTATTATTAATAATATTATTGAAATACTCAAATAAAAATAAATTAATATTATAAACATTAATATTATATTACGACATGCACAGTTTACAGTCAGCATCCTACATAATGACAGCATGTTTACAATTTACAGTATGTTCTATTTTGACCTCACACCATTTTTAGACTTGATAAAGGTGGCTGATTAGAAACAACGTCTTACTAATAAACTAATACAAGTCTTAATGACTTGTTCAAACGTAGATCTTTGACCAAACCACATATGAAAACTGCGATTCAAAATGAATAATGTGTTTTGACGTTAAAAGGAAGACAAAACGATGTTCTAAATAAACAATTAATTAAACGCAGCGATTCATTAAAGATAGCGACTCACTAAAAAGGTGTGTTATTATCCTTCACCAAACAAGGGTTAATGAAGAGATGTGATTCTCAAATAGAATGGGATAACGTTTTTATTTATAGAAACAAACTTTTGTACAAACTGTATTAAAAACGAGGAGTTGCGATTCACTTTTAAATAATGTAATTTGTTTATTAAAACAAATATATATCAAAAGTCGCGTCTTTCTTAGGAGACGCAATCCTTGTAAAAGGACATATGAAAGATATAAAGTGGCATGTAATGGAGTGGTGTGGAGAAAAAGGAGGGGAGGTAATTGGGAAATTATTTTTTCAGATAGATTGAACAAATGGAAAGGGGGGGAATGAAGAGCAGATTGAAAGGGGAGGGGAGCACAATAATGTTCTTACGTAGAATTTCAATAATTATATAAATGTTAACAATAGTATAATAATTATTAATTATAGTTATTATAATAATTTTCTGGAAACCACTCTGCAGTAACATATAATAAATTACATAATAACTAATTAATAAATAGCTAATACTAATTCACCAGAAATCAGTAATAAAAGAACAAACTATAGACTAAGTGAAGAACTTGTTTAATATTCATATGAAGAGTTTTAGTGATTTAGTTTACAATAGATTTAAGAGGAGAAATAATGGAATAAGAAAATAAGGAAGGAACAAAGGCTGGAAAAAGAACACGGGAAAACTGCGAACAGCAAAAGGCAACTACAGATTGGAGACCAGATTGCAGGCGCAGTCAGGTAAGAGGGTCACAGTATGTATGTGTCAAAAGGTATAGATAATAATATTTAATATATATATTAATGATTATAATGAATAGTTAATATATATATTAATAAATATAAATAATGAATGTCTGAATACATATGTTAATGAAAGGGCCTTAGATGTTAAGAAATGTGTATAAACATAAGTGGAAAATACATAACAATGAATAGTAGGAATAAATGTTAAGAAATAAATATGAATATTGTTAATGAACATTTTAAGGAATATACGTAGGGAATACATGTTAAATCAGGGATATGTACATGTGGGTTATGGGAAATAGTAATTAAAATGCAAAAATGTATTATAAATGTAATCACATGATGGAGGTTATAGGGAGGAAACTCCCTTAGTCTAAGGGAGGGATTATGATAATCCATAGGGCAGTATATACTGATTATTGATATGCATATGTAGGGCTTGCTTGATTAAGTTCAACCAAGAGGAGATGGATCTGGCCGGTCCACTCCGAGGACTTGGGTGATGGGATGTATCACCCAAGGCAAGGAATGACGCATGGTCTTCCTTGGAGGGCTTGGGTGTAAGAGGTTGCATCCAAGACAGGAATCGAAATAACCTTCGATTTCCTGGAGGGCTTGGATGTAAGAAATTACATTCAAGACAGGAGTTGAATTCACCTTCGACTTCCTGGAGGGCTTGGAACCAAGATGGGTTCCAAGAAGGCGAGCTTCATGACCGCCTAAGGACATACTTTGTATGGCATTCGTATCCTTTTTTTAGATTAAAATTATGACTATGTTAATTAAGTATTTTAAAATTCGGTGGCAATTTAGATTACATATATATATTTATATGTCTGTTGTATTCTAACAATCTGTTTTGCAGGACAGTGATCTCTAACTAGTAGGGACATTACAATATACTTGGTCAAAAGAATATTGAACTAAGTAGGGATGTGATATTTGAAGAAAACCTAGCCTTCAAAAGAGCCCAAAGCTCTCTAGATCCTGAAGTCTATATTTCCAACCCTAGCTTAGATAGAGATCCTACTCCTGAGCTTCAGAGGGAGAATCCTGAGGAAACTATGAGTGAAACTCTAAGTCCACCTAGAGAAAACCTAAAGAAAAGACCACTATGGGCCACCAAAACTGTAGAAGAAGCTCAGAAGTTTGCTACTCCCTTAGGAACCTTCAGAGAAAGCAAAAGGCCTAATAAATTCACTAGCTATGTTGCCCTTATGAATGACCTCTCTAACGTTGAACCAAACAATGTATCAGATGCACTTGAACATCAAGTATGGAAGGATGCCATGTCTGAAGAGTATCAATCCATTATGAAAAATGATGTTTGGGAGATTGTTCCTAGGCCAACCAAGAAATCTGTAGTTTCATCTAAATGGTTATTCAAAATCAAACATGCTACAGACGGCAATATTGAGAAACACAAGGCCAGATTTGTAGCCAGAGGTTTCTCACAAAGGGAGGGAATAGACTATGAAGAAACCTTTGCACCTGTTGCCAGATATACATCAGTAAGAGCTGTATTAGCCATTGCAACAGCAAAAGGATGGAAGGTACACCAAATGGATGTTAAGACAGCATTTCTAAATGGTGAGATCTCAGAAGAAGTCTACCTAGAGCAACCTGAAGGGTTTGAAATTTATGATGCAGAGTCTCATGTGTGCAGACTCAAAAAAGCTCTCTATGGGCTTAAACAGACTCCCAGGGCCTGGTATGAAAGAATTGACACCTATCTCTCAAGACTAGGCTTCTCTAAAAATGATGCAGATCCTAATCTCTACTACAAAAGAAATAAAGGTGATATGCTAATGTTGACTTTATATGTTGATAACTTATTAATCACAGGAAATGATCATCTTATAGATCAATGCAAGAGTGATTTATCCAAAGAATTTGATATGAAGAACTTAGGACTCCTTCATTACTTCCTAGGATTGGAAGTATGGCAAAATTCTGACAACATTATACTAAACCAAGGAAAGTACACCTTGGATATTTTGAAGAGATTCAGAATGCTAAATTGTAGACCCATGACCTCTCCTATGGAAACTAACTTACATAAACTTAAAGAAGCAGCAGCAGAGTCACAACCCACTGATCCTACTCAATACAAACAGATGATTGGGTCCCTGACGTACCTGGTAAATACAAGACCAGATATCTGTTATGCAGTTAATGCTCTAAGTCAGTTTATGTGTGAACCGAAGGAGATACACCTGGTTGCAGTAAAACACATTATGAGGTACCTACAAGGTAGTCTAAACCTTGGTCTCAAATACGAGAAGGTTGATATAGACCTACATGGATTTACAGATTGAGATTGGGCTGGAAGTGTGATAGACAGGAAAAGCACTTCAAGGTGTTGCTTCAATCTAGTTTCAGCTATGATATCTTCGATCAGCAAGAAGCAGTCTTTTGTAGCTCAAAGTTCCACCAAGGCAGAATACATTGCAGCTTCTATGGCTGTCCGAGAGGCAGTATGGCTTAGGAAGTTGCTTGTGGGGTTGTTTGGAGAACCTATGAAACCCACAGTTATACACTGTGACAACCAGAGCTGCACAAAACTTTCAGTAAACCCAGTATTTCATGACAAATCCAAGCATATTGAGATTCCATACCACTATGTGCGAGATATGGTAGAAAGGAATGCAATCCAACTGGAATATGTTTGTACAAGAGATCAAACTGCAGACATTCTGACCAAACCCCTTTCCAGAGTAAAGGTTGATCACTTCAAAAAAGGCTTAGGTATGATAGAAAGGTAATTTGCTTTGTAATCTATCTTTGCATACCTATAAGATGTTTAATGGGTAAACCTCTTTGTCATGTTAGGACAATGTTTGGATTCTATCCCATGGGTTCACATCTAAGAGGTGACGATCTCTCAAGATAGTGAACACTTGTATGGGGACATTATAAGGTGACGATCTTGTAATGTCCAAACCAGTTATCATGTTGGATCTCTAGTGTGTCATGGATGTGCCATGATTGTGTTGTGATAAAACATTTGTATAAAGTGTTAGTGCATATATCACAACTTGGATAAGGTGAGAAATTAATCTTTCTCGTATGATTATCCTTAAGTATTGCATGTGTAGGCAATACTGATATCACATGCTTAGGTGATATCCTGTAAATCACAAAATTGATGTGATGAACTTTAGTATCACGTGTTTAGGTGATACTACATACCATATGATTAGGTGGTATGATTTCCCATGAATGTCTAAAATGATTACTATCAATTGAATTGTAATGCTTGAATATATTGTCTACATTAATCTTACTTAGCTAAGAGGGAGTGTTAACGTATGATAGCTTCAATAAGATAAATGATTGAATGAGAGATAAAATGAAGTCTCTCATTCAATCATTTATCATATCGAAAACTATGATAAAACCTTCAAGCAATTAATTCCTCTTTGATAGCCATTCTACATTTGCATATAAACAACCTATTGATAATCATACTATGTATTTTGGTTATGTTCATCGATCTAATAAATCTTGTATTTAGATGTATATCGATTAACATAAATAATGATTAATGAAAACACCGATTAATATATATCGGGCTGCATATGATATATCGGGTTGCATATAATATATCGGGTTGCATATGATAGATTGGTTGGTAATATAACGAAGGTCACCGATAGTTATCGGTGTGTTAGTCTACACCAATAGTTATCATTTGTTAAGGCTAACACACCGATAACTATAGGCTGTTAGCATTAAGCCAACACCGATAGACATCAGTGGTAATACTACTCCCACACCAATTGCCATTAATGTTGAACATGCATTTGTTTAGTATAAACAAAGAGGCATGATCAAGTAATGTCTTGATCGGTCATGACCGATTAAGGCATTGCTTGACCGTGCCCCATTTGTTACATACTTATATTGAGTGGCATTCGTGAGATAGGACATAGAAAATATTAAATGCTCCTCTCACTTGCCACAAACAAGAAGATAGTTAGATATATACATTAAGGCAATATTAAAAATTAGTTAATAGAATATAACTTGCATATTGAAGGTAAATTGAACATCATTTACAAGATCCCCCTTATCAGGGACACCTCTACATAGAACAATAGCCCAATCAGATTCAGACCTAGAATCAGAAGTTCTCTTACCCGACATCATTGTTGGCGGCATTATTGTACATGGGAATAACATTAGTTAATTATGTGTAATTGTTTTGGTTAGTTGGCAACCGAGGGGTGGAAGTTGCGGTGCGACGGTTGGCACTCGCACCCCCTCGGTACCCTTTTATACTTCGGAATGTAACTTGTAAAACACACTGATTATGAATAGAACATCTGATATACTTGTCTGATTTTTACGGCATTATTCTGCGTTATGCTCTTTATGTCTTAAGTTATTCACCCGAGAGGGCAAACATTTGGCGCCGTTGCCTAGACGAACTCAGGAAGGGAAGACACGGATGGCACAGAGACACAATGAGCCTACCCGTTGGTGAAGTAAACCCGGACGCTGACGACGCGCGAACAGAACTTTACATAGGAGAAGACACGGCAACGCGAGAATTTTCGATTTTGCTCCAGGTAGCCATTCAGACATACGTTCGACGAGAAGCAGCGGAGGCAAAAATCCCACCAAGTGCCGTGTGGACAGCGCTGGAGGTTAGCTCAGCAGTAAACCGGTTAATGAACCACCTCCCCCGGTTGCTTGCACAGGCATCGCTGGCACAACAGGCCCGCCTAGAGGAGATTGCCCAGGAAGAGCGACGACAACAAATCCTGCAACGCTACGAAGAGAACAGCCGACAGGAAACAGAAAGTGATGGCGCCAGGCCAGGAGGGAATTGAACTGTGAACTTCTTATTTTCAAATAAAAGTGTCATTGACACGAGTTGTACTTGAGCAGATGAATTAATAAAGATATGTTTTGATTTAAGAATTGAGAGTTATGGAAATGTGCGACAATTAATGCCAAACCTATTGAATAAAGATAGGAATCGAAAACCGGAAATGAACAAGTGGGAGGCCGCGCAGAGGGCTTTGATTCTGGAGCAGCAAGTAGAACGTAGATGGAGGCTGAGGCAACTTGCCGAAGGACGACCTGCCGAAGGGGGGCCTGAGGGGAACCAAGGAGGTGTCACGGAAGGTGCAGAGGCCGACAGAAATTTCTATGCGTCGCCAGATCATCGTAGGACGCGGAGCCACGAAGAATTTCTAGAAGAAACAAGGTTACGGCGAAATCTGGTCGAGGAGACTAGGGATCAGTTTAGGAACTTATCCCTTACGCCACGGAGTGAAGATCACCAACGGGAAGCAGGAGTAGGAGCGTGTCAGAGCGAAGGGGAGGGCAACAGTACGGGTGTAGGTGCCACACGTGATAGGCAAAACACCGTACCTCCAGGACACACCATCGACGCCACCGGAGGTAGCAGCGCAGGGCCGCAGACACAGACACAGACACAACCACCTCCACGAAGACAACCAGGGATGGCGAGCAAACAAAAATTACCAAAGTTCACAGGGGACGGCAAGGAAGACCCCTTACGGCACTGCCGTACATGTGAAACCATTTGATCTGCAACGGAGTAATAGACCAAGATGACTGGGTACAGCAGTTTCTAGCCACATTACGTGGAGTCGCCATAGATTGGTACTCCGATGTAGATAAGCAAAAAGTGGCCACATGGGCTACCCTACAGAAGGAATTCACGGAGGAGTTTCGGTTGCTCCGTGATGACAATGAAATTGTGACAGAGATATACAGTACCAAGCAAGGTACTAAGGAGACAGTACGGGCATACAGTCGGAGGCTGAAAGAACTCTTGGGTAAAATGGAGAGCCAGCCGGCTGAGGGCTTAAAACAACGATGGTTTGTGGAAGGATTGAAATCCTCCCTACGGAAAAAAATGAAGATTGTACCCCCGACATCATATGACGACGCCTATAACAAGGCGATGGATCTAGAAAGCGAATACAAAACATCAAGGAAGAAGAAAACTAATAAATATTCATCCGACGATGATGAAGATTCTGGCAGAGAGAGCAGTAGCAGTGGCGAATCGAGTAAAAAGGTACACGCGCTCCAGAAGGACATGGAACGAATGCTGAGAGAATTCAAAGCTATGAAAGGGAGTACAAGTAAGACGGAAGAAAATGAAGTGTGGTGTACAGACTGTAGGAGTGACGGACACACAAAGGGTACTTGCTCGAAGAAGGCATTCTGTGAGATTTGCCAAATGATGCGACACTCCACCAAGGAGTGCCCATACAATATGAAAACCCGAAGCACGAACCAGGTGTTGTTCACGGAGCAGGCCACAACATCCGCACCAGCAGGTACGGGCCAGCAGACTAACACAATGGCATCATCTGGAGGATACCGGGATAATAGACGCGGCGGCGGCGGAAGAAATAATAACAATAACAACAACAAAAACCGGATCCAGTACGATGCCAAGGGCCGGCCGATGATTCAATGTAGGGCCTGCAATCAGTGGGGACACTTCGCCCGCGATTGCACGAAGGAAGCCAACCCTCAGCACCTCTGCCGATGGTGTGGGCCAGGCGACCATGAGGACGCAAATTGCCCGAAGCTTGGTGTACACCTTCTAAACATAGAACCTACGAAGGCAAAAGTATTGGCAATCACAAAGGCACAGGCTAAAAAGATTGCCTACCCAAATCCCCACACGAAGATCGAGAGAGTGCGGGAGGCCAGAGACGAGATCACAAGGGAAATGGCCGCACTAGGACAGAACAGTCACCAGACAGCAAGTCCACCATGGACGAAGGGAGAAGAGGAAATCTTACGGCAAATATTGCAGGTAGAGGTACCCGTGAGAATTCAAGACCTCCTGGAGACTATGTCGCAGCTAAAAACGGCTATTTTAAACTCTGTACCCCCACAAGTAAAAACGAGGGAGGTCGTGAGCCCCACAACCAACCCCGTGTTTAAGGAGGTCGTGAGCCCCGCGGTCGACCCCATGTTGTTGGTAGTCAACAGCGGACGCCACCCGGCGGTGGTAGAAATGGGTATACTAGGGACCACCTTAACAGACACTATTGTGGACGGAGGATCAGGAGTAAATGTACTCCTAGAAGCGACATGGAAAAAATTGGGAAAGCCTACGTTGTGGCCCCCTACATTCAACCTGCTAGGGGCAGACCAACATGGGATTAAACCCATTGGTACCCTCATGGGCCAGCAGGTGATGGTCGGCACGCAGCCATTCGTGCTGGATTTTGTGGTAACCCCCCTAAAGCAGAAAGGATATGATGCCATCCTGGGGCGGGGGTGGCTCATTGCAGCAAAAGCGAACCATAACTGGAAGCGGAATACCCTTTCTTTGGAAAATGTCGAGAGGAAGTACGTAATTGATCTCCGTACGCAGATGGTGAGCGAGGAGTTAGCCTCTTCCTCCGACTCGGAATCTAAGGGACACTAGTTAGCAGAGGGTGGAAATAGATGCCGCATGGAGCCCAGTGATGAAGGGGTGTTAGAACTGGAGGCATGCTCAGGGGACGATGGGGACTCCTTGAATGGCCTCTTCCATTGGCAAATGGGAGATTATGAACTATTTACACCCTCGTGCAACGTATTGAGCATCGAAGAAGAACCAGATATATTTCCCCCAGAATATGGCGAGTATAAGGAAGGGGAGGCAGCAGTGAATGAGACGCCGGCACACCAATTCCTGAAGGGGGAGCCTATTAAGTATCAGGAAGCCAAGTTAAAGGAAATGAATCTCAGGGAGACAAGTGACCCCAAGATCATCCTTGTCGGAGATGACTGGAATCCAGTGTTGAAGGCCGCAGCCTTCAAAATTTTCCTTGAATACAAGGATGTCTTTGCATGGACATACAAGGACTTGAAGGGCCTGCCCCCAGAGCTATGTGTGCACCGAATAACGTTGGTACCAGGAGCCCAGCCAGTGAGGAAGCGGCCGTACCGAATGAACAAAAATTATGCTGTACGAGTGAATGACGAAATTGAGCGGATGTTGGAAGCGGGCATAATCTTCAGAGTGCAGACAAGCAAATGGGTGTCCCCCATTGTGATTTCCCTCAAGAAAGAAGCCAATCAGATCCGGATCTGTGTAGACTTCCGGTGCCTAAACGCTATCACTGTTAAAGACCCGTTTCCCATACCCTTCACAGACAGCATCTTGGAGGAAGTAGCTGGACATGAAATCTATTCCTTCATGGATGGGTTCTCTGGTTACAACCAGATATCCATCGCGGAGGAAGATAAGCTGAAAACAACCTTCGTGGTGGAGGACGGTGTGTACGCATACAACCGAATGCCCTTCGGTCTATGCAATGCGCCTGCCACCTTTCAGCGCATTATCTTGCACATCTTCGACAAGATGTCGGTGGGGAACTTCAAAGCATTCCTGGATGATTGGTCTATTTACAGCGAACAGGACATCCACTTAAAAACTCTCGGAGAGTGCCTGGAGAGGTGTCGGAGGGCACGATTGGCCCTCAACCCGAAGAAATGTAGATTCATGGTACCACAGGGAAGATTGCTGGGACACATTGTGTGTAAAGAAGGATTGAAGACGGACCCGGACAAGATTCGGATAATAGTAGAAATGGAACCTCCTACGGATGTCACGGGGGTAAAGTCCTTCCTTGGTCATGTGGGGTACTACAGGAGGTTTATCAAGAACTTCGCGGAGGTGTCCCACCCGTTGGATCAATTGACAAGAAAAGAGGAACCATACATTTGGGCAGAGCCACAGAGCAAGGCCTTCGAAGAGCTGAAGACAAGGTTGATGGGAGCGCCCATACTGGCATACTTGAACTGGGATAAGGAATTCCACGTTCACGTGGATGCCTCAAACTATGCCATCGGGGCTACATTAGCCCAAGTAGGAGGACACGGGCCACCGCATGGTGGTCCCATCGTGCGGTGGGAGCCACCGAAGGCGGTCACCAAGCAGTCGTGGAAGACTATAAAACGCCGCAAAACATCAAACACCACCGCACAACATCGAACACCGCCGAAGGAAGAACATAGCGAGGGGTAAAGGAAGAACATAGCGAACACCGCACAGCTAGACCACCACGCCACCACGCGACGCGAAGGGTAAAGGACGAAGACGCCGCACACCGCACGGGCCGACCACCAAGCAGCGCACGACCAGACCAAGTCCGCACAATCCCACGCAGCCACACCACAAGTAGACCAAACAGCAAGGGTTACGTGCAGCAGCCGCAAAGGGAAAAATAGAGCGACAGGTAGACTAAGCAGCCGCACGAAAAAGAAGGCCGTTACGAAGGTGTGGATTTCTTCTAAACAAATCAGTTACAGGGAGATCGATGGATTCAACAGGGAAAAGGAGTTGGAAGAAACAGCTGCACGCTTCTTCCAATACCAGCCAGAGGGATAGGGGTAGCAATATCAGGGTTCTATTGCAGGCGGCACCATGGATGCCAGCACCCGGCAAAAACAAAAACAAAAAGCACCACAGGCTGCCGCAAGTGCGAAAAACACAGTGACGCCACAGAATGTTACTTTCGAGGGCCTGAATGGATTGGAATGCCGAAAATGGTGGCAGGACACCCCCGATAATGACCTGGTAAAGCAAAACCTCCGGAAGGCACAAGTAGAGTGGGCTATTCGGATGCCCGTGTTCCCTATCCGGGAGTACGAGGGTGCCCTACGCTTCATGGTGGACACCTTCGACAGGCACACATGCACCAGCACGTTTGAATACCTTCGGAGGGATGTCACTATATCCTTCAAAGCAAGGGATTTCACGAGGGTATTCGGCATTCCGAGCAGCCAGGGCAAGAAAATAGACTTGAAGACCAAGAAGATGACACAGGAGGAGAAGGAGCGGTGGATTAAATTAGTCTCCCGGAATTTGACCACAGCAGAGTTGGACAGCGTGGCTAGAGCCACGAAGAGTCGCGGAATCCATAAGACTTTTGTTGCGGAGGGCCACTGGAGATGCATTATGGATGTCATCAAGAGCAGATTGACAGGGTCAGGTAGGGCGTTGGACATTGCCCTCCCTCAGATTATGCTGATGAATGGGCTGATGAATGGCATCGTATATGACTAGGCAGCGTTACTGGCAAAGCGTATGTATGAGTTTCTGACGCTCCGGCATCGCACATTCTATATGCCTCATTACGCTATAGGGTTATTCCTGGAGGCCACGCAGGAAGTAGTGCCAGAGGACGAGTTGGAGGTACGGCCACAGGGACCGTTGACAGCGGGAGAGCCTCCAATAATGTATTGGAGGCACTTGGACATTGGGCACTCTTCCGCGAAGCGGAAACGGGCGGCGGATAGGGCCTCAGCCTCAGGGGAGCCTGACAGCGGGAGGGAGTCCAGCAGCACGGAGGATTCGGAGGAGGAAGATGAGGAGGACGATAGCAGCCAGGCAACGGAGGAGCCTGTATGAGTCCGGTTTGCCCCACCTCTGTTACCGATGGGCACGACTGCGCTAGCATCTGGAGTAGGCGGCACTTATATTCCGGCCTTCGGGCAGAGCCATATGCCTATTACACTTGGTCCCCTCCAGCACGAGCACCAGGGAGCACCGTCGGGCCCAACCACAACGGCACTTACCGAGGACATGGCAGAGTCAGGGACGGAGGAGTCACCGCATTAAATAGTGGGCGTTGAGGAGCAGGGGCCTACGGAGGTGGAGGATACCGAGCCTCACGTGCGGTTGGACGTCGTAGGTAGTGACGTTGTGGTGACTGTTTCTGCTTCGTTGTTGGGGGAGCCGACGACAGCGACCCATCCCCCAGTCACAGAGATGCGTGCTGACCTCGAGGCTATGCAGAGCTAGCTCACACAGCGGTTTCAGATGACACTGGCACAGCCGGAGGGAGCTGTTGTATTCTCACCGTGTCGAGAGACTAGAGCGGAGGTAGTCGACTTGGCTGACTCGTCAGGGGAGGCACATGGACTCACAGTGGGGAATGAGGCGGGGGAGGTCGCCTCTGCTGGGCAGGCACCAGGAGATGGTGCACCTTCGGTGGCGGAGGCAGTACCTTCACAGCAAGATACAGTAGTGCCCGTACCACCAGGGATTTCCCAATCTTCGGCACAGACGGGGGAGGATGTTGAGACTTATCTCGCTGACATGGTTGATATGGTAACGAGGGGTAGGCGGGTGGTGGCTGCCGCACAGACGCAAGCATTGCAGCAGGTGGTGGTGGAGCTAGAGCAGGTCCTACAGTTTATGCGGGTGGGCTGCCCGACAGCCTTTGCTACCTGCTTTGAGTCTCAGGGGTGGCCGACTACGGAGACAGAGGAGATGCTCCAGGCTTGGAGGCTACGTCAGCCCGTTGTGGAGAGTCAGGTGACGGCAGTTGTCCGCGAGATCGAGCAGGTCTACCGGGATGCCTATTATACATTGAGGCGTACACAGTAGGAGTCTGCAGTCAGGGAGGCTGCCCAAGTAGCGTTGGCGAGGGAGGTGGCCAGTCAGCAGGCCTCATGGGCAGCCGAGAGGGCGCAGTTGTTGGCACAGCTAGCGATGGCCCGCACAAAGACGGCTAAGATCCGGACAACGAAGGCCGAGGTAGAGACCCGTCTGGCAGTCGAGCAGACACGATTGGTCTGCGCGACGGAGGCAGTGGATACAAAAGAGGAGGAGTTGCTGGAAGCCGCACACATGGTGAAGACAGCTTTAGAGAAGGTCCTCGTGGCGGAACGGGATGTGGCTGCACGCACTTAGCAGGTGTATGAGCTCCGTGCCCGCTTGGCGAACCAGACACCGACATCTCACACTTCTGCTTCAGGGACGCTTTCTCAGCCCCCTCCCTAGTCTTTTAGATATGTTGTATAGGTTGCATTATCTCCATTTTTGTAATTCGCCTGGAGACGACTTTTCTTTTTGGGGGGATGATGTTGGTGGCATTATTGTACACGGGAATAACATTAGTTAATTATGTGTAATTGTTTTGGTTAGTTGGCAACCGAGGGGTGGAAGTTGCGGTGCGACGGTAGGCGCTCGCACCCCCTCGGTACCCTTTTATACTTCGGAATGTAACTTGTAAAACACACTGATTATGAATAGAACATCTGATATACTTGTCTAATTTTTACGGCATTATTCTACGTTATGTTCTTTATGTCTTAAGTTATTCACCCGAGAGGGCAAACAATCATCTCACCAGTGGGCTCCTTGCCAAGGGTGGGGGAGGTGTCGAGAACAGGATTTTCTATTCCAAGGGGAGGACTGGAGGGTGGGATGAAGCTAGGGGTGCTCAAGGGTTCAGCCTTAAGAATAATGTCAATAAGAGGAGTATTAGGATCATATGCTCTCTTAATATCAAAAAACTACTCATCCTCTGAATTGTTCGACAATATAAGATCCGAACATATGGCTGGACCTTCGGGCATCACCTCCTTCTCCAAAGGCGCCTCAGCTCGAAAAAGAATGAAAAAGAATATAGAGCTAACTCCTTCTCTGTGTCATCCATAGCTAAAGCATTAGGACATACCTCAACTGAATTGCCCAATATGATAGGTACCGGAACTCCATTTCCATGTCTGTGTCTGAATGCCTTCGCATAAGCTGCCAACTGTCTTGTTATCTCAAGTAACACAATTCTGTCTGTCGGATATCTTGGCAACATGTATGGAGGTGAAGGACATCCATGAACTCTGATATAAGTAAACTTCGGAAATTGGATAAACCAAGCACCGTACCTCTTTACTAGTTCCTGTGCATCTTGAGATAATCTGTTGTGAATCCCACCTTGCAACGTCCTTGTGATGTTCATCGTGAAGGTATCATTAACTAACTTGTAGTTGCTTCCTGGCGGATGATGCAAGTGGACATAGGAATCACAAACTCTGACCTCGCCGGGTCCTCTTCCAATCACTCCTCTGTGAGGTAGTCCTGCGTACTCGAAGCTCCTGATCAAGGCATAGATGACGTATGAACTCATGTGGAAGGACTTGGTAGCTTTGAGTCTCCTCAACTGTACGTCCAAGCAATGGCTAATTATTCTAGCCCAATGAATTGTTCCTTTACCCTGAACTATCACCTGGATGAAGTAGAACATCCACTTTTCAAAGTAAAAAGCCTGAGGGGCTCCTGTGACTCGGTTGAGCATTGTAATCAAATCTCTGTACTCCTCCTGGGAATCAATCCTGTGTGGTGTGTTCGGTACCTTACTCAGGCGAGGACGACTCTTGAGTAACCAGTTCTTGTTAATGATGCTTAGGCAAGCATCTGGATCATCTTCGTACATGGACCTGGCTCCTTCTATGCTCTTGTAGACCATATCTCTGTGTTCTGGAAGATGGAAGGCCTCACTTATAGCTTCCTCTGAAAGATAAGCTAAAGTGTTTCCTTCCTTGGACACGATCGTTTTGGATTGAGGATCATAATGACGAGCACACTCGATCATCAACTCATGACACTGTACTGCTGGAGGGAAGCCGGCCGCCTTAATGATGCCACTTTCAATTATCCTCCAGGCGACAGGTGATGGCTTGCCAATGTAAGGGACATCTCGAAACTTCTTCGTGCTGAAGTTGCCCAAGTTAGTATCTCCAATGTTGCTCCACTTCGACACGATCTTGGTCTCCACTTCTTCGGTCTTCTGATCTTCTTTCATGAGAGCTGGACGACTGGTGGATGCTCCCGCCTTCGGGGTTGCCATACCTCACTTGAGAGCTAACTCTAGAATGCAAAATAGAGGAATTCGCCTAGGCAAAAATTAACGTTAGAAGCCTTCAACGTGATCTTCAAACAAACGTCCTTCTTATCAACTTCGCCACCGTTGGAGTCTTTGACGTGATCTTCAATGTCCTTGGCAAGTTCGCTCAAATGGAAACTAAGGTTCGCACGTACTCTCCTTTGATAATGTTTCGCACCACCTTGCTTGAAATGAAATTCGCACCTTGAACACCACTCGCACCTCCTTTGTCTTCCTCAAATCGCATATGAAATGATAAAATGATAATGTGAAAATGAAATCTTTCACCTCCCTTTTATAAGCGCTCACCCCTCACAATTACCTTAGGCCGACTTGATAAAAATGAGGTAATTAAAACGATTTTTAAATAAATAATAAGGCCGACCTTTCAATCCAAGCGCTCCATTTGATTTTTAATTAATTAATAATTAATTAATTAATTAATTGCCATCGTTTTTTAATTAACAAATTCGATTTTTTTTTTACAAGGCAAAAATAATTAATTAATATTTAGCGCAAATTTTAAATGCTAATTTAATTGAATTTTTAAATTTATCGAATTTAGCATTTAAATAAATTCAAAAAATGCTTGTTAGCGCCAAAATTTGAAAGAAGTGGGAAGATTCAAACCTCACGCTCTGGTCCCTGACTGAGGGACAGGAGTGAAATCTCAATTTAGCCTGGATTCTTGCACTTTTGACGTTCAAAGTCTCCATCCTTACGTTGGAATTGGCATTTTTTGCTAGGAATTTCAAACTTGGGTGACTTGACCTTGCAAATGAGTGCCTCTTGAGGTGATATCGCTCTGGTCCCTTGGAGAGGGACAGGAGCGAACTTGTATTTATTCCTTGGTCTTTGCCTTCTAAGTTGCCAATTTGTATCGCAAGGCGAGTAACAACTTTATTCTTTCATTCCACGCATAGTTTACTTGTCTTTTACAAGGCAAATTTGATATTTGAGTGTTTTTCGCCCTGGTCCCTTGGTGAGGGACAGGAGCGAACTTTAAATCCTAGCTCAAATTTGTCACCTTTTAACGTTCACTTCTTTTGTATCGCCTTCCAAATGACGTTTTAAACCTTTTGCAACTTTGCTTTGACATGATCTTCGAAGGATAACAAGTATTTTAGCAAATATCGCCCTGGTCCCTTGGTGAGGGACAAGAGCGATCCTGGTGTTTCTCTCCTTGATCTCGCTTCCTTAATCACCAATCCTCTTTATAAGGCGAAAAATAACATCACTTCTTCATTCTATGCTTGTTTCACTTGACTTCTACAAGGCATATAGATGTTTGGAGGATTATCGCCCTGGTCCCTTGGTGAGGGACAGGAGCGATCTCCATGTTCTAGTCAAAACTCGCCATCTTTCAACCTTTGTTCTTCGTTCATTGCTTCCAAACGACGATCTTTGATCTTGTGCACCCTTGCTTCGACATGCTTTTGAAGGAAAATGAAGGATTTAATGAAAATCGCTCTGGTCCTTGCCTGAAGGACAGGAGCGATATAGCTTCCTTGGCTCAATTGATAATCTTTCAACGTTTGAAACCTTTGTATATCATCTTCTTAAGATGCCTTAGACCCTTTACCACCTCGCATGATCTTGACTTAACGTGATTTTTGAAAGATTTGGCCAATATGATGAATATCGCTCTGGTCCCTGCCTGAGGGACAGTAGCGATTTTGAATGTCTTGTGCTCATGCCTGCTTTCATCAACTTGCTATTGCTTTCATCGTGTAAAATGAAGTCCTTTGGTCCTTCTTGGCCACTTGATACGCGATCAACTTTCAAAATCTAAGCCCCCATGAAAATTTCGCTCTGGTCCCTGCCTGAGGGACAGGAGCGAACTAGGGTATTTAGTGCAAAATCTTCATCATACTAACTTGCAATTATCTTCAAAGTGCAAAACAATATCCTTTATTTTCTTTCAAACATTCAAAATGTGAATAGCAACCCAAATTTAGTCTCATTTGAATACTTTCGCTCTGGTCCCTGCCTGAGGGACAGGAGCGAACTGGGTGTCTTGGTGTAATTCCTTCAACATTGGCGACCTTGGATACTTCGTTCTTCATTGAGATGCCTTAAAACGTCCTCACCACCTTGTACTTCGTCTTGGAGTGTCTTGAACTTGGAGGAAAGGCAATATAACCATCATATCGCCCTGGTCCCTGACTGAGGGACAAGAGCGATCTTGCTCTTGTAGGCTTCATCTCACTTTGCTAACTTCAAAAATTATCTTCAATGGTCTTGTAGTGCTCCGTTTCACTCATCCATGCCTTGGAATTTGCTCTTACTTGGCAAGAAATTTGTCTAAGGTAAAAATCGCTCTGGTCCCTGACTGAGGGACAGGAGCGAACTTAGGCATTTGGGTCCCTTGTAGATGTTTGGTAATCTTCAATTTGTCTTCAACGAGTTCAATTCACCTCCTTTCTTGCCTTCAAACATAAAACTTGCTTGATCTTTGTTTAAAACATGCCTTATGAAGAATTTCGCTCTGGTCCCTGGGAGAGGGACGGGAGCTACAATGGATTTCGCCCTGGTCCCTGACTGAGGGACAGGAGCGATTTTTGCAATTTGGTCCACTTTCTTCATGTTTGTGCCTTCAAATTATATTCAACTGGTAAAATGCATCTCCTTGGACCTTTTCAAATCGTCAAGTTGTTAAAATCCTGCAAGGACAAAGCAATATTTGATTTTGAGCTCCGGTCCTTCACTGAGGGACAGGAGCGATTTTGACTCCTGAGGCATTTCTGTGTTCGTGAAATTCTTCAATTTATATTCAACGGAAAGATCACGCCTTTCTTTACCGTTTCCATTCGAAAAATCATCTTGACCCTGCAGAGATAGTAAGATTTTTGAAAACGAGCTCCGGTCCTTCACTGAGGGACAGGAGCGATTTTGCTCCTACAGGCCAAAATATCGTGATTTCACAAGTTTAATCACTTCACAAGGCAAAAACAAATCATTCCCCATGCCCGGGATCAAATATCAAAAAACTCAAAATTTGGTCAAAATCACTCAATTGGACAAAATTCGCAATTTCATCATCAACACTTAGACAAATTAAGACTCTGCACTCAAAATTCCAATTGAAAATAGACCATTCTGGCGAATTCATTCCATTCAAAATTGCATCCTACAAAAGGAAGCTCAAAAGCTCTCAAAACTGACTGGACTCTGGCCTGAAAAGACAGTAATGGAAACCCTAAGGCTTGACCCTAAATCCAAACAACTGACAAACTACCAAAACCCTAAAAAGCAAAGCGAAAGGCGAGCAAAAACGAGCAAAAAGAGGGGGGTCCCCATTTCAAATGGGGCGATGTGTGAAATGGTCACAACAGAATCCCACCGGATGAAGATGCAATCACCATGTGAAGAGATGACTGACAGTGAATGTGCCCACACCGGATCACATGTGCCTGGTTGAAGATATGTTGCACAAACATGGAAGCCACATGTGTGCATTGCTGGATGCAGATGACAAGGTATCACTCCACCGGTAAGTGGAGCTTATCTCCTATTATGCATAATGTGCATTATAGTTATGTGAGATAAGGAAGAAGAGGTAAAGGTGAGTGTTTAAAGGCTCACACCGAATCTACCAGTGAAACAAAGGAATGCCTTGAGTACATGAAATCAGGGTTATGCACTGGACCAAAAGAGAAGGCATGTTGGGATGCCAGTGCAGTTGAAGAGTGATGGGTTTGTCACTCTGACAAACTGGTTGAGATATGGTCCGAGCTGATTAGGGAGAAGGCAAGGGTGAGCAGATGCAGGTAGAGGAAAATGGTCGGATTGAAGATGGAGTCTGGTGAAGGTTGATGACATAGTACCATCAAGAGCATTTACCGGTATGTATGTCCACCGGTAATACAGACAAGGTGCAGATGCAGAAGACTCCCATCTGATGAAGATGTGCATAAGGTTAGTTAACAAGAGTGCTGACCGGTTGAGTGTTCCACCAAAAGAGAAGCAAAGTGCAAGGTTGATGACAGACCTGTTTGAGGGTTTTACCGGAAGGGTTAGTAAGCCAGTAGATGAACCCGGTAATGGAGTTGGTCAATGATCCAATCCATACCGACACAGTTGTTCAAGCAAAGGTGAATGTTGACATGGACGCCACGTAGAAATGAAGTTGCAAGCTCGCAAAGGTCGGTGAAGTGCTGTGTAGGGATAGGTGTTTCTACAGGTGTGCATTTAATATGGATCCCGTGATTTGTGGATCGAATCAGAGGAGTGCGGCTCAAGGATGAATGAACGACAGAGAAAAATCAGGGAGTTGTTGGCGCCTAGATCGAAGCAAGGTAATCGGATTGGATGAGGACCTCGAGAAGGAAGCAGCAAAAGTATTAATGGCGTTTTGACAGATGCAGGTCGAGATACAGGGCCAGGGGTTGCTAAGTTTAGAAAATGTGTATTGGAAGGCGCATTAATGGCGGTGATGAGCAAACAGCTATCTGGGCGCTCAGATCGGATAAGATCTTATTGGATTTGGTTTGCCTCGAGGTTGATGAGGAAACCCTAACCGCCTAAGATTTGAATTGACTTTTGGCAAGAAAATGAGGTTACAAATAAGGAAGCCAAAATCATTGAAGGTTGTTGTTGCATGTGAGAGTAGATCAGTCAAGTGCTCATCAAGGAGATATAGAAGAGGCTGAGTGTGAGGGAGAACGAGATTGAAGTGTTTAACCGGTAGAAGTGCAGAACTGGTAGTGTCCATACCGGCAGAGAAGAAGTGAAGGAAACTGCAGCGCAGGCAAGCATAGAACCGGCAGAGTGTAGTACCAGTGAAGAGCAGCAGAGCAGCGAAGATAAGAAGCAACCAGAAGAGAGAACCGGCAGTGAACTGGACAAGAGATCCAGTAGTGAGATTTGCAGATGTGTTACAAAATCCATTTGTAACAAGGTTATTAATTTGTAAATGATTATGTTTTGTATGCACTGAGTAGTAGCTCGGCGCAGGGATTGTAGCTCCTTGGGTTGGTGCCCTAAACTTTGTAACAGATTTGATTGTGAGGCTGGATTGGAGCAGTAGTCTCCAGCAGCATTGCTCACCGAGGTTTTTCCCATCTTGGGTTTTCCACATACATACTGGTGTTATGTGATGTCCCTTTGTGTGAATGCATTTGTGTCTAGTCTCCTCACTAATTGGTAAGTCTGCATTCAGCTAGATCTGTTAATCAGTATACTTTCATAGGGATAGTTAAAGGGAAAAGTTTGAGAACTACTGATTCACCCCCCTCTCAGTGGTGCATTGTGTCTAACAAACTTAACATTGTTCATTCAAATCGCCAACATTTCAAACCATGTCTGCTCATATTAGACCTGCATGTCATAAGTCTCTACAATCTCTGTGTGCCTGGTTTTAACTCAGTACTCACACAGTCTGATGTATATGGTGTTTGAAAACACCAAAAAAAATCTTTCTATTTCACGCTAATAAATAATCATCAGATTGTTGAGATATAATGATCGGTGAAGGCTTCATATGCAATTTTCTATGAGTGTCTACTGTTTATTGCTTCAAACTGTACACCGTCTTTTTCTTCTTACATAGTCATACGTTGCAGCTCCTTCGACCTTTATCACTGTATTTCTAATCTTCTTTATTGCTCAATCACTGGCATATGTAAGTGAGTTTTGGAGATACTGTCACTAACAGAATGATTGTGGAGTATATGTTCTTCAACGCCAATCTTAATGAGAGTTGACCATGTATACGTTATGAGGTCGCTGCTAGTTAATCACTAATAGAACTTCCCAACATCTAATTGTTGCAGATTAATCACTATACGTGAACCCCTTGACATCAATGATAGTGAATTACTTAATCATCTTGACATCAATGACAACATTTCCAACAATATATATATATATATATATATATATATATATATATATATATTTCTCGTTACACAATTGGATCCATGATGAAATCGATACTCTATGTTATCTTATGACAGCAATGAATAAGAATGGATGTTATAGTCGAGACATTGATAAGAAGTTGTCTCCATGTATGATCAGTGTGGCACTGATATGAGTGTTGTTGTATCCATGCAATTGGGCTGCCTTCATGTTGTCTTGATGATGATGATGGGATATGTTATTCATCATCTCCATTGTCTTTCTTTTGACAGATGTTATAGATTGATGCATAAGGCATCTCCATGAGTTTCTGTATAACATCAATATTAAGATCAAGGCTTCAGTACGCTGTGAGCCTTCATTACTTGATTATGAGAATTCTTGTCTTCACTTCTACATCTCATTCTCTATGCTGTACTTGGACACTTGATAGGAAAATCATGGAGTCTTATTAATAAGACGATTTTCCTCAGTAAGGTCTTTATGCTACAATCTTTATTGATACAATATGTAAGGCTACCTACTTGTACTTCTTAAATACTATGTACAAATTGTTATTTCCTAACTACTAACTAGTTGAAGGTGTTTCAAGGCTGCCACCCTTGATCACATAAGTGTTTTATTGCTTATCATTATTAGTTTAAAGATGGGGACATCACACGCACCTATGTAAGTCCATTCTGCCCAAGAAAAAGGTTCATTTTGCATCATTTTGGAGTCCTTTTTAGCAGTGTTGTTGGAGCATTTGAAAAGTATTTGCAGGTATCTGGGAAAAAGATTAGGCATTTTTGAAGAATGTTTTTACATATTTGTGTTTTTTAAAGTTTGGAAAATTTGCCAGATTTTGCTTACTGTGTTGTTCAAAAACTTTGGGTCTACTGAATTATTGCTGAGTCCGAGTTTTCAAACTATGATTTGCACAGACTTCCTTCCATTCATATGGTATCAAACCAAGGTGGTTTTGGTGTTCCAGTTCTGTTCAAAGTAAGTATCCATCAATTGTGAGTCTATGCAGCATATTTTTTGTAATTGATTTGCAAACAACTGTTAATGTGAGAGAGTACACAGTGTTTGTGAAGTTCTGAGAAATATAACCTCTTGATTTAAGGGAAGATTTCTCTTCGATTGCTTTATTTCCAAAGTCAAACTTTTTAAAAAGTAAAAAACTGCGAAACAGATTATACAGAAATGTTATCATTAAGGATAAACAGTAATGAGAACATTATAACAAGATAAGATAAAATTTCAGGGTTAAAAAAAAAAAACATGTGATTAATAAGCTACAACAGGAGAAATCAATACTGGCAGTGGTGATACATGTTAAAAACATCCCTAGGCATGCATGAAGTGCTAAAAATATTTATTAAATAAATGCTTGGAGCTTCGGGGCATAGTTGAATAGGAAAGCAAATTGATGAAGGTGGTAGAGAATAAAATGAAAATCATAACCTTAAGCTCACGAGAATTGGCCCAAACCCTTAGTAACAAATCAAATGCAGAATGTAGAAAAGCCCTGTGGAAATCAGCAATAAATTTATAAGATAAGAAAATTACTCAGAGAACTGCTAAAGGTCCTAAGAAAAGAAGCAACAATAACCATTAATATGAAAATTGGACATACAGAACATCGTGGTCAAATTCAGGAGCTGAAGGAACATCTAATCGGTATTGCCAAGCCGCCTGACACCAGCATTTGATTGCTAAGGAACATAATACAAAATTATTAAATATACTAATTAACAACAAACCATTAAATATGAATTAAGTTTTGCAGCTCATTTAAAAGTTGAACTGAAATGATGATATGTAAACTGCATGCAAGATATGCAATTTTTTTACAGCATAACATTACTAAAATCTCTCTGTCCACAATCTTGAAAACTAGAAGTACAAGATACAGTTCTTACCATTTGCAAAAATCGAGCGCTGAGCATCCTTTATATTTCCAAGTACAGGCAAAACTCGTGAAAGAACATCCTTCAAATGTGGGGTAAATTTCAAAGCTAGCAATAAACAGATATGGAGAGAAAGATAAGAGTACAATAACATGCTACAAAAAATTTCCACCTCAACCACATTAGAAATGTAACCTCTGAATCAGTACAGTTATATCAATGTTAAAAAAATATTTCTCCACCTTCTGCAGATGCAAATTCTGCAAGTGTTTGTACCATGGCCGAAATAGCAATAGCACTGCCTGCTAGATGAAGAAACACTTCTTCGATCATCTACAGAAAAGCATGAATTAATTATATTAGTTATGAAACAATAAATTCCTGATTTGATTTCTATCTAAAGCTAAATTTGGACATGTTCAAATATTTCAATTGAATTTCACATCAAGACAGAGATTACAATAACACAAGTGCATCATTTTGAACAAGCCCTGATATAAAAAATGAACAATAGCATCATAAGCCTGTCCCGCTGGTTATGAAAATGAGCATTAGAATTGTAAATTTGTAACCCACTGGTTTGGACAAAGAGTATTTGTAGAAACCAAACCAGTTTGATGCACATGCAGAAACACTTTATATAATATTTGGCAGTAGGATTCCATACTCAATTACAAACTACAAAAATTGTCTCCATCAGCATGTATATAGTGATTAACTTGTGAATAAATTCCTAGGGATTCATTACTGTCAATCGCAGCAATTCTGACATTCAAATAAACAATAACTTCATTTCAGGAAAATACAACAGTTACACATGTTTTTTTATAATATTGCTAATCATTTGCAAATATTCTACTCATACAAGCATGAACATGAGACCAATACCAACTTTTGCAAGCACAACAATGAGACCCATATCAGCTCCTTTTAAGCAACCACACTAAAAACCACCTACGGAAGATGAAGAGTCATGTAATGTCCCTATTTTTGGTTTCTCTAGCATTGTAGTCGGCTCTGACCTTCTTGGTTGACATCTTGTAAGAGGGGTTATTTGATGTTGCTAGTGAGCTCAATTAGTCTTGAGGACACTTATGCCACTTCCCGAAGTGAATTCCAACATTTGATGGGATTTCCAAGATTCTTGGAGAGAACGCCTATTTATAGTAAGTCACCCAGTTGGACCCAATTCTCATTATTCATCATTGGTATCATTCCAGTGCAATAAAATTCCGATTTTGATGCTTTTGACAGTTTCCGCAGCTTGGGTGTAATATTGAGCTATTAATTTAATTATTTCACTAAGGTTGCTTAAATTTATTAAAATAATTTGAATAGCACCTTAGTACAATAGCTCGTAGGAATTAGAATTAAAAGTTTTAAATGTTGGATACTTCATAAAACAGCTATGTGTTGGAGATATTAAATAATGAAAATAAATCACTTTTTGGATTAATAGACTTACTTTGATTATAAAATGATTTTATGTTATATTTTCCAAAAAGCTCCCAAAAAGTTTATAAAAAAGGGTTTTGTGAGCTCACTTGGCATTATGCAGATTATTGTTCTCTCCCTGATGAAACCCTAGTAGTTTTAGAGATTGAACTTCATTCATCTCAACCTTCCTGAGGACAAAAACCCTCTCAGAAAAGATTAGCCACAATGGTAAAAGATCCTCCCTGGTTAATCCCGTGTGGCTCAATCAGAATTGCAGCTAGTGCGTAAAAAGAGTCTTTCAGGTAATTTCAGAAGTTTGGTTTTTTTGTTTTGTTTTCTATTAGCTGCGCAGAATTGAATATTACAGAAATAAGGAAAGTTGCAAGTGCCTTTTTACCAATTGTTGGGTGTCTATTGTTTGGTGTTGATGGATTGAAATTAAAGGTTTTGATCAAAGTGGCAACCATTATTTTTGTTTGAAAAAACCCAAGCGTTGATTTTTGCTCCAACAAGCTTTTGACTAGCAAAAAAGACAAAATACAGTTGTGGATGACAAATAGTGAGAAGAGGGACGCCATGCTATGTCAAACAATATTAATTTATTGTTGTGGGATTATTCTAGATGGATACTTGAAATGTTCACCCTGAATTTTTTTGAGTTTGTTTAAAGAGAATAAGATGGAGATGCACAAATTGTTTGCGTTTCAAGTTCATTCACCGAGTTTGTTGCATAAATAGAATAATTGCATTGAAAGAGAGTAGAACATTACATTGCATTTAAACCACTAATATCATCATTAGAAAATCAGTACGCATTCAGCAACAAACTGAAATCAGAATGAAGAATTAATTTGCGGACCTGTTACAAAGCGAAGAAGTAGAATTTCAGACCTTTAAGTGAACAACATTCTTTGTTTTGTAATTGTGTCTTATTCCAGCAACCTTCAACTTTTGGAAACCATATTTTTCACAATGTCTAGTTCCACTCCTACTCGTAGAACAACCCCGGGTAGAAGAGATTTAGCTTGGAAACATACTGAATATTTTCCCGGGCACAAAAAGGGAGAGGCAAAATGTAAATATTGCAAAACATTGTCGGCATACGTGGCCATGATGCTAACCCTTGCACACTAGCACTACCTGAGGCTATTCGTGAGTGCCAAGTGCAAATAGAGACATTTCAGGCTCAAAAAGAAATAAAGAAGAGGCAAACAGAGGAGTTAGCTAGCATTGGTTGTGTTGGAGAGGCTTCTTCCATGCCTCCATATCGTCCAATGCGAGTACTACTACTGCTTCTGCAACCGCTAGTGCCAGTGGTAGTGGGAGTGCAAGTATTGGTCCTAGAATTCGTAAATTTAGGATGGATTCATTTTTTGAGCCATGCACTACTTCTAGTGCCCAACCTTCTCTTGAGAGCATGGATTGGAACAAGGAGGTACACGATGCGGCTAAATGTGCAATTGGGAGATTTTGGTACTATTGCACCATTACATTCTTTGCAGCCAGGTAATTCCTTTTAGTTTTTATTTGATTGTTTTAACTTTTTAATATTTATAGCTTGTTTTGTCTAATGAATTTTTATTGGACATAGACATACTTTTCTTATGTAATTTATTTGTGACAAGTCTCCTTATTGGCAAAGCATGGTTGATGCCATCACTATTTGTGGGGTCGGGTTCAAAGCCCCTTCTAATTCTGAGTTAACTGGCCAAATTTTGACACATATGGTAGCTGATGTAAAAGCCACATTAGAGGACCAGCACGAGATATGGAAAAAGGGTCGCACCATCATGACTGATGGTTGGACCAGTAGGAGAAACCAGACGCTCCTAAATTTTCTTGTTCTTTTGCAGGTGCTTGAATAACTTGAATTTAATTTAATGATTAGTATCTTATTTTTTAATTTAAAATTTATTGAATGATCATTGATCATTGATTTTGCTTTTTTTTCAATTTCAGGTGGCACCATGTTTCTTGAAGAGCACATAGGCAATACTGAGAGGGCAGGGGGGTGTGAATCAGTACTGCAGAAATTTAGCCCTTTTTTAAAAAAAGAAAAACTAAAACCATATAAAACATAGAAAGAAACATAAAGAAAATAATCTGCAGAACAAAGACACCATATATCTCGTGGAAAACCCTTTTGAGTAAAAAACCACGACATCAAATAGCTTTCATTAATAGGAAATGGGCACCAACCTAGATTACATAAGTGAGTTGCAACTCACTAAGAGCATTCACTTAGAAAAGAAAAATTTCAACTGCAAGAAACTCCCAATCTCAAATTCACACCCTCCAAAACTTTTTCACACTTATATCTGCATATATGTCTTCTTAAACAACACCCAAAAAAATAATTCTTGTCAACTAGAATTTTTAAAAATACCCAATCACACCCTCTGGAAACCAAGACGTGTTCATTCATTCACATTCATTTTTCACTAACTCTACAATAGCCTTATTTCCATGATGAAATTAATAGGGGCACCTTGCATGCTCAGCAGCCACGATTTTGAAAGCAAAAATTACATCCCTCCAACCGCCACATCCCCTTTAAAAAAAAATGCACTACCATTCCATTAATACAGCGGCAGAATATCGATTTCCAATTTGTGTTGCCCTTTTAAAAAATGGCTTCAGCAATAATACTCCACGACTTTGACAAAAAGAATCTCATAAATAAAATCACCTTTACCTCCGTCAAAAACATAAACAAGACTTTAGGAAAGAATCGATTCCAAAGAAAACAAATAAACCTGATGATGTGGCATAAGAATCTGAAGTGGAAGCTGACAAAAGTGACAAGTAAGCATACAACTAGTTGAAGCTAACAGCCAAACACCTCAAGCAGCCAACCAGGCACCTCAATCAACCAAGCAAGCAGCTAGAGCAAGCAGGCAAGGAGCTGAAGTAGCTCAAGCACATCAAGCATGTCAAGTAGCTTAACCAAAATTGAAAAGATCTAATGAATAAACAGTAGCTCAAAAAGCACTTTAAACTCAATCCAATATTACTTTGAGTAAACCTCTAGCTTAAATAGCACAAGCTTGACAAAAACCACTCAACATCAATGACAAAAAGGTCTAACAATTGTTGGAATCGCTTGCCATTGCGCCAAAAGCTCGAACTATCAACGCCTAAGTTAACCCAACCCACAAGAGGCGGTTAAGCCATGTCACGAGTCTCCAAGGAGGTGCTGACCACCAAGTCAACAATCTCCCCCTCAGCACCAACTGAGCTTCAACACCCACTGAAGGGAGACTCGAACCCATGACCCAAGGCTCTGATACTGATTGTTGGAATCGTTTGTTGTTGCGCCAAAAGCTCGAACTATCAACGCCCGATACAAATGTCAGATTTAACCCAACCCACGGGAGGTGGTTATGCCATGTCACGAGTCTCCAAGGAGGTGCTAACCACCAAGTCAACATTCCTGAAGTCCATTGATGCTTCTGCACATTCCAAAAATGCCACTTTCCTATGTGAGGTTATAGAGGAGGTCATATATAAAGTGGGTAAGAAGAATGTAGTACAAGTGGTGACCAATAATGCAGGAAATTATGTTGTTGAAGGTAAACTTTTGATGGAGAGGCACCCATCTATATTTTGGTCTCCATGTGCCGCCCATGTCATTGACCTCATGTTCGAGGACATTGGAAAGATTCCATGGATCAGGACATGTGTAGAGAAAGCAAGAAATATTTTTAAATGTGTATACAATCATGCATGGATCCTTAACCTAATGAGGCAATACACAGGGCATAAGGAATTGGCTCGTCCCAGAATCACTAGATTTGCCACCAACTTCATCACATTGCAATCCTTGATTCGAAGTAAGGCAGCATTGGGACGTATGTTTGTTGGTGAGGAGTGGACTTCCTCATCCTATGCTACGACTGTTGCAGGGGTTGATGTGGCAGATTGCATTTTTTATGAGCAAGGCTTCTAGGCCCCTTGTGCTAAGATTGTGAAGGTAAAATTTTTATAAATTTTACTTTATGTTTTAACTTTTGTTCATATTTTTCTTTTATTTGCTTGTTTTCATTCACAATTTCACACTTAAGTTAACTGATATTAGATAACGTTTCACAATATTTGCAATTCATTGAGCCCTTGGTAGTTCTCCTATGAGTTGTTGATGGGGATAAGACCGCATTGGGCTACATATACAAGGGCATGGATAGAGCCAAGGAGGCCATCAGATCTGCCTATGGAGGGGATGAGAGTAAGTATCATCCCATTTGGGATATCATTGATAGGAGATGGCAGGTCCAACTTCACAAGCCCCTCCATGCAACCGCTTATTACCTCAATCCGGCATTCCATTTCCACTCTGATTTCAAGGCGGATGAGGAGGTTCTTGGTGGGCTCTACTCAATGATATAGCGAATGTCGCCTGGCCATAGTAGCACTATAATCCACAAGCTAGAGGCCTTTTCTAATACAGAAGGGGAGGTCTTCTCTCATCAACTTTGCAAAGACAATAGAACAAAAATGCAACCAAGTAAAAATCTATATTTTAAGAGCATAATTTTAATTATATATTATTCAATTTATTATTAATTATTAAATGAGGCTGATTTTTTTTTCTTTTTCTCATCTCAGATAGATGGTGGCAGATGTTTGGTCCTAAAACACCAAATCTTCAACGGATAGCCATTTGTATTTTGAGCCAACCATGTTGTGCTTCCGGTTGTGAGCGCAATTGGAGTATGTTTAAGCACATACACTCCAAGAGGCGCAATAGATTGTCTATGGAGAGGTTGAATGATCTAGTCTTTGTTCATGACAACCTCTGTCTTAAATAGAGACGGGTTATGGACCATGACACCACCCCGATCACACTAGAGGAGGTCGATCTAGAATCTGAGATGGACCAGTGAGGCTACGGATCTTGTCTTTAGTGACAAGGACTTTGATTGGATCGACCAGGTAGATAGAGAGGCTAAGGCTATAGCCATGGCAAAGGAGGTTAGAGCACGAGCAGAGCTAGAGCCAGAGCCATACACAATTGATGTTGGTGAGGGTGGAATGGAGTCACGAGCAAAGAGTATGGCTATTGAATCATCCAAGACCTACCTTAGACACCTTCGTAGGAAGGATGCAGGCTCCTCTAAGCCATAGACTTGTAGTTGTTTTGATATTTGTGTGGAACATTTGATGTCATGGATTTCATATTCCATGAGTTTTGTAATATTTTTACATTTGACACTATTTATATATCTGTGTTTGCTATTTCCTTCAGCTACAATTTGCATTTATACTATGTGATCGATGTATACTTGTGTATGTGATCAAATTAGCTTCTATTTGACGATGTTATTGTGTATTTAAGGTTTATTTAATAAAGGGTGCATGAAACAAGTTTTAATCCTTAATAATCTCTAAATTTCTTGGGTTTTTCAATTTGCCGAGTCCTAGCCGGGTTTTTTTGCCGAGTCCAGAGTCCCAAGTCGAGTCACCCTTGCTAAGTCCATGTTGAATCCGAGTCCCGTTTCATGCACATAGCCCAAAACAATAGAAGAAGCAAATGGACTCTTAATTTGTCTAATATGTCCCATATCCAAAAGCTCCTTGATTGCTTTCTCTATCGCATCCTTGTGCCTCTTAAGATGCCTATATGGTGTAGTGATAATTGGTTTAGCCCCCTCCTCTAACACAATCACATGCGCGATGCCCCTATCAAGAGGCCTACCGAAAGGGATGCTACTGAAAACCTTGCTTTGCTTGGAAAGAAAAGCCTGAATGTCAAGAGGATATATCTCTCTTCCTCGTGAACTATGAGAATAGTAATACACTCTATTGCCCACTACACCTGATCATGCCTAAAAAAGATTCTCCATACCTCTGAAGGACACTATACGTGCTCCTCCATTCAACATCCCTCTCAAGACCACATTCCTACCCTCTGATTTTAATATCAGCTCCATAGTTTGAAAATTAAGTGTGATCTCACCAAGTGATCATAGCAATTGTATCCCCAACACTAAATCTGTATCTCCAATGTTGACGACAAAGAAAACCCACGAATTGTTGAAAAATCATGATCAGAAACTCGGACAAACCCTTTATGCGATAGAAGATTAACATTGACTTCGCGTGGTATAAAAATTTCTACCAAACCAGAAAACTCCAACTCCTGGTTGCAGCAAAGAACCCTAGGCTTCACCTAGAAAACGAATCCAAAACTAACACAACCTCGCTATACAAAAATAAAATAGGCCAAGTCCCTAGCCAAAATTTGCAAAAGCTCCCAAACGCACTGAAAACCCTTGCTCGCAGGTAAAAACACACCCAAATCGCCCACAATTTGTTTTAAAAAATCATGCAAAAACGAATCACTTAAAACCATGATTTCTTCAGATCAAACCCACAATTTAGCAGACCATGGTGCACGAGTAAGCAAGGACGAAGATCAAAGAAAAACCTCCAAAAAACATATCTCAAAACGTCGCAAAAAAACCTTGATCAAAGAACCGTTTTGTGTGAGCAGCAAAAGTAACCAGACGCGACGCAAAAAGAAGAAACCCTTGTCGCAGCACAAAAGAAAACCTGTCATGATATGCAGACAAGGTAAAATTCGTCACATTGTGAGCAGATACAAACGCACAAAAAAACAAAATGGTCCTGATTCAACAAACTCCCGTGATTTTCAAAATTTTCAACGCCCAAAAAAACCCTTTTCATATTGCGAGCAAAAAATCATTAAAGACCCGCGATATATTACAAAGGAGACAAAAGCTCCTTAAATATAGAATACAAGACGATTGAGAATAGAAACACAAAAGAAACATTCTAAAAAGAAACTAACCGACTAAGACCAAGATGACCATTATAAAAACATCACATTATTATTTTAATAGAATACTTATGAAAATGAAAAAGAAAACCCTAGGTGAGGATATTATTAGATTATGATACAAAAAAGCAAATAACCTAATAATACAAAAACACTTCTCATTTTAGCTTGTGTAGTAAAGTAAATTAATTAATTATTAGGTATTTACCTATCTACTCTAAAGGTCCCCATGTCCTTGAGAATCACCAATATGGGTATGCTTGGTAAAACCTAAGGGACACATCCTTGAGGAGCATAGGATGGTGTAGATATGTCCCTTACACTATTGTCATATGAAATACAAGATGCTTTGAACCCAAAAATCCTAGGGCATTACTTCTATATTCAACTACTGTAACAACTCTGAAAAATCTCAAGCATGAATAACAAGTATAGATTCACAAACTCCATCCAATCCCTTTGAGCTCAATGAAAAAGTAATATTGTAATACCCAAAAATTAATTTTTTGGATAAGCATGCCATCTAATGCCATAGCTATATCTATTACTCTATTGCTATCTGAAATATACAATGTTTTGAACCCAAGTCTCCTACGGCATTCCTCTCTATATTCAGGTATTGTAACAAATCTCAAACAATCAAGCATGAATAACAACCATAAATCCACGAATTTGGTCCAATCCCTTGGGTTCAATGCACAAGTAATTCCAAAAATTCATATTTCACATAAATAATGCTAAACTCACAAGTATCACTTTGTACAACAAAGAACAGCCAAGAAAGAAAAGGTGCATTATCCAAAATCATTCTTTGGTGAAGACAAATCTCCTTATATTATCACAAAACCACTACTAGACTTCCATTTTCTTGGTTAGATAGATTCAATAACTTTCAAAATTAATAGGAAGATAGATCATACCAAGTCAGGTAGGCGTGTGCCAATTGCAACAAGTAAACTAGATGCAGCCCGTTGCCAATCAGTATCCAAATCCTGGGATTGATAGATGAACAAACCGTAGAAAAAAATGAATTTCAGAAGAATTGAAAGAAGGCTAGTAGTAGTTGTTTTGATTCTTTTGAATAACAAAACTAGCACAAAATCTTGGAAAGGCAGTATTTCATCATTTAATGTGTTGCATTTCCTTTGAGTAGAGATGGAATGCTCATTGTCTTGCAAAATTTGGACAGCTTTCAATGATAAGCACAAGACCAGATCAAATCATATTAACTTGTACAATTTGGATGGATTTCAATGAGAAAAGGAACAGTGATCAAATCATAAAAAGAATGGCCTCACAATGGGTGAGAAAAATTAAGTACCTTTTATACTTTACCAAAGTCAATAAACAAAATAAAATCAATGTTCCATACAGTTTAACCAACCTAACACTGAATAGCTGCAGAATGCTCAAATTACATGTGATTGCATTTTTTTGTGGCATTATACAGACTCTAGAACACTGTAATTCTCAAACTACTTATGTTTACACAATCTCAGCTTGTACTCCAGAGTCCAAACAGTTTAAAACTTTGAAACTGTCGGTTTAATGCAATAATACAAATGAGATGACATTAGCTTGAGCTAGATGGCATATAAATGCAATGAAACAAGATTAGCTTAAGTTCAATGGTATTGAATTACGATTTGTTAAATGTCTATAGATTGAGAACTCCATGTTACATATAGAATGTAGTCCTCCAATTCATGCAATCAATCATTTTTTAAACATGCTATTATCAAATATCAGTTAGAACAAAGTCACATAAGAGTAGTAGCAAATAACCTTAGAAACGGTCATCTCCGATGAAGCAACCTTCACTAATTTAGTCATAAGAGCCATGTCAATTTCTTCTTCATTCATTACACGAACAGTGAATGCCATGATTTGGAAAACACCTGTAATATGACTTCCACCCTGACCAAAACGCTGTAATTCCATAAACTGTAGTGAACATACTTGGCAGCGTGAATTATAGAAAACATAAATTACAGAGAGGGAAAAGAAGAAAGTGAGAGTTACCAACCTTTCTTCCACCAACTCGAAACACTGCAGTACAGCAATCAAGGATGGCTATTGAATTACTGAAATTGAACCAAGGTTAGTATTATTTCACATATGCATGAATTGTTAACATGTCCATGAACAGCCAATTTGGAACTTACAAGGGGGCATTTTCCTGCAATGCATTCATTGCAGCTTTTCTGACCATTGCAGACTCATCTCCTAGAGCTCCAACAAGCACCTGTATAACCTCTGAATGCAAAAAAAAGACTTATGAGACTTGTTACTTTGTATTAATAGAAGAAAGCAAGAAATTCTAGTTGACAAAATTTGAGTCAAAATGCATATAAAACTTGTGCAGTATTTGGCTATACTCAAGGCAAACAAGAAAAAAGGCTCCTCTCAAATGCCGAGGTCTCATTGCTATAAAGCACAAACTAATCTGAGCCACCGAGCATTTTGATAATATGTTTATGGCCTCCCACTCAATTCTTCTAAGAAATGCTTATAAAGCTTACAAACATGTTTAAAAGACATATCTATAGCTTTTTGGGAGTGCATAATAATCCTTGAAATGATTCACATCAGAGAGAAAAATCATTATTACCATCCAATTTTCACTACCAGATAGATAATGAGCCATGGCAAGTTTCAATCTAGAATTTGTCCACCATTTAAATTACAAGTATAACAAACTAAATTTCATCAAAATCATTACTTTGATCAAAACAAGGTCTGATGCATGAAGACAAGGCAGAATCTGACCAGGCCTTAGAATGTTCTTTAATGAAATTTAAATTGCAAAGCTAACACTTTATTATTTCTCTCTCAGTTTGCCTGTAATAGCATAACCTCTCCGATGGAATTTGTGGGCAAATGCTCCCTTAGTGATGTTCTATAGTGCTTTATACATTTTTTGAACCTGACTATTTCAGGTTAGGTAGTTGTTATCACAAAAGCTTGCACCCTTACTAAGCTATCAACTCAGCAACCTTGTGAAACATGGAAACAACCCCAAAGTGTGGGACCTTGCGTGAGGAATTGAATCTCCAGAGAAGGCCGGCTTCCTTCTTCAATTAGGTGTAGGTGTTGAACCAACTCAACACTTCAAAACTAAATACTAAGCCTATCCTAACAATTTGCAGAGGTAAAGGGGAAGAGAGAATGCTTGAAATAGAAGGAGGTGATGCACCAAGAAGAGATTGTTTCTCTCCCCACCCGAAATGGCACAAGGAATCAACTGAAATGCCCAAGAGATGTACAAACTTCAACTGCATGAGTGACCCAAACGCATGTGTGGAGGTTAGAATTTTTGAAGTGTCAAGAGGGGAGAAGGATTCCCACAAGTCACACTCAAAAAACAAGTTAACACAGCATACATGTGAAAGAAAACCACAAACATATGCTTACAATGGAGGTAAGAACACATACACAGCATGCATAAGTTAAAGTAAGGCAAGAATGGTAGTTTCAATTCATCCAAAGGCCAAAGGCCAAACTTACAGTTGCAGAAATGTAAAAATAATTACAAGTCTTCAAGAGAAGAGAAAGAGCATTGGAAAGCTCAAGGCAGCAGGGAGAGAACCCTTTACAATGAGGCTTAACAGCCTTATATAGAAAAAATGGTTACAAGGGTGATCATGACCCCTGCATGTCAGTCTGGAAGTGCAGGGAAGTGCATGCACTTGACTTGTACATGCAATCAACCTACCCATACCTCCAAAGGCAATTCTGAGGAAGGTGGATGACAAACCTTCCAAAGTCAGACACGACATAAGTCACCAAGCATGGCCCCATACCTCCCTTGATGGAAATCCTGCCAAAAACACTTAATGCACCCTTGTGGCTCCACAAAAGAAAGTGCACAAGTCACCAAAACTGTTGGAGCATTTAAAGTCTTGAGTGTCGATCACGCCATCCGGAAGTGTCGCCAGGAGACTTCGGAAGCTCGGACTCCCGAAGTGAGGAAGACAGGGGAAGGAGCAAGGAACTTCAGAACCTCGGGGTTTCAGAGTTCCGGGATAGAGAGAGGAAGAGAAGGAAAGGAACTTCGGAACCTCGGGGTTCCGGAGTTTCGGGGAACTGCTCAAAGGAACTTCGGAACCTTAGTTCCAGGATAGAGAGGGAAAGGGCTAAAGAGAGAAGGGGAACTTCGGAACTTCGGGGTTCCGGAGTTCCAGGAAAGGATAGAAGAAAGGCTATGGAGAGGAAGGGAACTTCGAAACCTCGGGGTTCCAGAGTTCCGGAGGTTCCGAAGTTTCGAGCAAAGGAGAAGCTTAAGAGAAGAGGCGAAGGAAAGGAAGGCTGGGAACTTTGGAACCTTAGGGTTCCGAAGTTCCGAAGAGGGAAGGAGAAAAGGGACAAGGAACTTCGGAACCCCAAGGTTCCGAAGTTCCGGGGGAAAAGAGAGAAAGGCTAAGGAGAGGAGGGGCTAAACTAGGGAAAGAACTTCGGAACCTCGGGGTTCAGGAATTCCGGAGAAATTGGAGAAAAGCTAAGGGAAGGAAGGGAACTTCGGAACCTCGGGTTCCGAAGTTCTAGAGAAGGAAAGAAAGCAGCTAAGGCAAAGAACTTCGGAACCTTGAGGTTCCGGAGTTCCGAGGAAGAAAAAAGGGGGCCTAGGAACTTCCGACAAGGCAACACTTCAAACCATGATTGCTTTTCTCCTTGATCAACTGGGGCAGCGCTGGTCCATGGAACATATCTCTGATCGGTTCTCACTGATGGACCAAGGGTGTCATAAAATGACAACAGCAGTATAAGATCAGGATGATCTCAATTGTTGTTTATGTCGTTCTATCTGCATGTTAAAGCATTTTGTAAGGTATTTGCAAACCCATTTTTTAGGGAAACGCTTTGTGATTTATTTTACATCTCGAGCACTCAATTTGAATCAGGGTATCAATGAATGCAAAACTAATGAAGTCTGGTTTTGTTTGTTTGGATAAATTACATATATCTGCAATATATTTGTCTTTATTTTGCTGGACTGACTTAGAATATTAGGGTTTGAGTGACATTGTAAATGTAAAAAGGAAATCCAAAATTTATGATTTTTAGTTGGAACAGTCAGTTGGAAAATAGGGGACAGCCAGTCATCCATCGTCCCCAAGACGGCTGGGAGACGTCCAAGCATCCCTTGGCCGTCCCTTGGGCATCTCCTAGCCATCCCCTTCAATCAGGGAAATCCCCGAAAAACAAATACACTTTGGGGATGCCTAGTAAATGTCCCCAAGGCGTCCTCTATTCCCGAAACATCCTTGGTATGGGTACTTGGCCTAAATCCATAGGGGATGCATCCCCGTGTACCGCTGTTGTAAACATCAAAAATCAGAAGCAACAACTGTCATGTCCCACCCAAACAACGAGGCTCAATAAGAAATCATTTGATTCATAAGACTTCACGATTTTCCTATCAAGCGTCCAAGTACAGCATAGAGAATAACATGTAGAAGTGACGACAAGAATTCTCATAATCAAGGAATGAAAACGTTAAGAGCATACCACATACTCCTAAGGTGAGGGAATTGACTTTGGTGAAAAAAAATTCCTGTGACAAAACTAACTTCTATTAGATTCCTACATTCTATTGCTAAAAATTATGAGAGTCGGTGTTATTTGTTTGGCAAAGAACTCAATTAGCCATGCTAGTACAATACTACTAAGCACGTTAATGTTAAAAATCGCTATATTCGTGAGATGGTTTAGAGTGACAAAATCATACTACAGAAGGTTGAAGCTTTAGTTGATGTCACATATTCTCTCACTAAGATAGTGCGTGTGAAAAGATTTAATTGGTAAAAAGAGATCATGGGCCTTGCCTCTTCTAGCACTTGATTTATTTTTGGTTTGCCTTATTGCCTTCATGGTTGCAGCCCTTAAAGTATAACTTAGGCTAATTAAAATGAGATGCTAGCAATCCATATAAGAAGCAGGTCATAAATTAAGAATTTATTGAAGGACAGAGATTTAAATAAAATTAAACTATTATTCTCCAAGTGCGGCGATGAAGGGTTGTATCCCTTGCAAGGGCAATAGATTTAATGAAAGGGTGTGACTCCTCCTCACTTGAAGATATAAGAGGGAGGACAAATAAATTAGATAAGTATCCCATACTGGATCATCAAATGGAAAGAAACATTGATCTATAATCAGAAAATCAGATCTGAAATGAAAAATAAGGCAGCAATCAGGAAACATGATCCTTTAAATGGATCTCTTTTCAAAGAGATGCGTCTCCTCAATGAAATATGAATGTATAAAGGCAGTAAGAAATTAGAATTATAAAGTAGCAATAATTTAAATTATAAGGCAGTAAGATACAGAAAACTTTGTATTTCTGCAGTAGTTGGTATGCCACACATTTGAATCCAGTATTTTATTAGTTTGTGAATTTAGTAAAGAACATATTTACTTATTTAATTAGCTTGCCAATCCATCAAGAATCTTAGAATTAGTAATGATTCATTTGATTATCATAAAGCAATCATATTAGGAATTGGTAGAAGAAGAAGAAGAAGAAATAATTTTAATGTCCACAAGGCTAGGATTAGCCTATGGGACACACCACCTGAACAATCTGACTTTTGCAAATCCATCCTTTTCCTATGTAAGGCGATGATGAGAGCCCCCAACTTCTCAACAATCCCCTCGCTGAATAAATTATGCCACGAGCCAGCTGTCAAGATATGCACATATTTGTCCCTGCTGTCTTTGAAGGCATCACACTCTAAAATGAAATGCTTTTTTGTTTCTAGGTTCCCGGAAGTGCAAAAGATACTCACTCTTTCTTCCCAATCTTCTTTGGGCCTTATAGAGTTGATGAGAGTTAGTTCCTAACTAAGCAATAAGGATTTTGGCTCTCCACGAAATATTAGCCCCTATGTATGCTTTTTGATGATGGTCAAAAGTAGGATTAAACTCATTAATATAATAATTTTTCTTTCTCCCTAGCTCTTTACTCCAAATGCGTTTGTGAAACTTATCCATAACAAAAGCTTTTATCTTTTTGCTAGTCTTGGGGCACATATTCAAGTAAATATTCCATTTACTCATCCATATGATGTTTTGCCGCATCCAAGTCTTCTTTCTTTTGCACAAAATGTCATTGAAAATAACATTAGGCCATCTACCTTCCTTCATTTGCTCAATTCTTTTTAGATAGAAGACACACCATAGCAATTGCTTAGATAGGAGCAGCCCCAATTTCACTCAACATGATATCATAGGGAACCATGCTTTTAATTTTGAACTTGCTTGTGATCAAATGTTTTTGAATTTTCTCAATCTACTTCCACTGTGACTCTAAGATACTACTGGCCCACAATTCACATCCATAAAGAAAAACTGGAAGCAATAAAAGCCCTAAAAGCGTTAATATAGTTTTCCAATCCCATAACTCTGCCTCTCTACACCTATTTTGAAGAGCATAAAATGCTTTCTAACCACCTAAAGTTCTCTTGTTTCTACAACATTCCCAATTCAACTTTCTACTAAAATCAATTCCAAGATATTTGTAATCATCGACTTCTTCAAGGATATTACCCTCAAAGTGAACTTATGCTGGTTTTGTTTTCTTTTATTAGAGAAAACCATGACTTTTGTCTTGCTGATATTGACTTGCATCCCCACCAGTTTGCAAAATTGCTCAAGGACATATAGGTACTCCTGTAGAAAGGTCGATTTAGCAATCAAAATGAGGTCATTTGCATAAAGAAGAAGCCTAATCACAAACTCACCCAAGCGGATACCATTGCCATTCTGCAGATTTAACCACTCTCCCAATTTGTCAATGTATAAACCAAAGAGGGTAAGAGACAGAGAGCATCCTTGCTTGACCCCAAAATTACTCCTAAAACTCTCTAAAATGCCCTTTGGGGTTCTGATTTTGACTTTGACCTCTTCATAAAGCCTATGGATAGCCGCTCTGAGATGTAAAGGAATCCCAAGTTCTACCAATTTGTGTCAAAGCTTAGACCTAGGGACTGTGTCAAAAGCCCTTTTGCACATTTATCTTTTTCTTCCTCCCTTTTGCCTGTTTAGCTTTTTCTTCCACCCATTTGCTAGTTCTACTTTCTATCATGCTGCCAAATAGTTTTGCAAATAGAGGATTGATCATAATGGTACTGTAATTGGAGGGATTGTTAACATCACCACTCTTGAAAAGAGGAATTGCAAGGCTAGTAGTTAAATCTCTAGAAAACCCACGCTGGATGATGTTGTTGAATATTTTCATAATGTGTGGTGAAAGAGTTTTAATACCCCACTTTAAATACTCAGCTTGAAGCTCGAATAAGTCTTTTGCTATTACAACACTCAATTTCTTAATACCCATCTCTATCTCTTGCACAATGAAAAGATTTGCAGCAGCGTTGATCAAGGGTAGAGGATCAACCTTGAATTCTTGCTCATAGAGTTGCCTTGCGTAATCAAACCACTGAGAAGCTGTAATATTATTTTCAGTTTGTTTCTTACTTGGTTGGAGTTCCTTCCAAAATGACTTGGGATTATTTTTACCAAGGAAGATTAGCTCTTCACGCCTTGTGATCATGTAATCAGCTTTTTTCCTTCGTAAAATCTGCTTGTAGGTTTTAATGTCTATTTCTATCCTTTTTGGATCTTTCAAAGTTTTCCTTGCAAGTTTACACTCTTCGTCAAACCAAGCATTGACCGGAAAGCAATTTGTGTCAAACTTTCTTATTTTTTGCTCTTTTGCATTTTGCAAGTGCTCCATGAATTAGTTTTGTTAACTCGTGACAATGGAGGCTATGTAAGAGAATTTTCACCTTCTTAAAAAGCCTCTCAAGCGCTATTTTGAAGATATTAAAGTTTTTCTTAGTCAAAAGAATTCTGCCCTTTGAAGGTGGTTGTCAAAGACACTGAGAATTTGTCCCATGCTGCTTCTTTTCTGCCCAAGAAAAGCTTAGATAAATCGGTCTATGATCTGATTTTAAATCCCAATATTGTTCACCAATCAAGACTATGAGGGCAAATTGCATAATCCACGAAGCTTGCCCCATTGTAAGTATTGCAAGTGAAATTACCCGATTTTGCCCATCTAACCAGCCTATTGCAAATGATTAGATCAAAGACACCACACAACATAAGCAATTCCTCCCCAAATTGATTGTAACCTTTGTTGTCTTCTGAGACTCTAGCTCATTGATGCTTGCTTACTTCATTGAGCTAAATGGGGTTGCAATCTTCTTTACAACAAAGTAAGCTAGCTTGTTCGCTTGCAGTCTGTTGACGTGGTTTTTATGCACATGCGAACACAGAATAAAATACCTAAAGGTACCTTATCCTCTCTTGAATAAAGCCTCCGAATGCTGAAGATGTCGCGAAAAGGATCAATCGGGATGACTTCAAAGTTCTTTGTTGTAGGATCTCTACCTGTGGATAAGCTCTCTATGGTACGATGTGATTTGCTGGAATCACAAGGGGACTTACACTTGACGACCTAAATGTCTGATTTGCTGGAATCACAAGATTTTACCGGCTTAGATTTGAAAAAAAAAGGGAAAAAAGACGAGGGCGAGGAAAGGATCTAATCCTAACACTAAGAATGTAGGAGCAATGAATGATCTTTGATGAAATTCTAACTAAGTCTTGTTTTGACATCCCAGGACCATCTCCACAAGGTTAGTGCGATCTTCGAAGGAAAGCTTTATGATGTTCAGATCATCACTACAGGCATAGACACCATCAGGCTAATGCATATCAATGAAGAAGCGACAATTGAAGTTAAGCTTAAGCTGAATGATTCCAGTTGACTACACAAGGCAAGTCTACAATCAACAAACTGCTAGTAGTATGGATATACGAATTTCACCATCAATCAAATACATTTCTTCCACTCATCTAATAACATGAAATCAAATATGAGAAGTATAGAGACCATGCAAATTGTTGAATCAACCCATAAATTTCACCATTTCTTCAATGAAGTCTTACAAGTCTTTTACAACAACATCTTGGCAACAATCTTTGCCTTCTCTTTCTATTCTACTCTAATTGCTATTCTATCAACTGACTATCTACTATTAGCTAACTATTCACCTTCTAACTACTCTCTCTTTTTTATTAGCCTTTACAAAATGAAGAGTCAGGGCTTATATAGTGCCCTTAATACAATTCAATGGCTAAGATCAATTTGAGATCAATGGCCAAGAATCTACAATGAAAACCCTAATTAGGGTTTGTTACAACAAACTCAATTCTGACCAATGAAATAATTGTATTAATTGGACACATGTCTTCTTTGGAAAATTCAACCAATGGATAGCTGGGGTAGGTATATCGAAGTTTGTGCCACCTCCCATGAGTTAGGTACATTGAATCTGGACATGCTAGGGTGGACCAAACCGACTAAAGGAGCGATGACTGGGATGCCACCTCGTCTGACACTTGCAACTTGGTAGATATTCAATTTGATGTTGCTGAGAAGCTAGCTTTAATTAACTCTTCTGAAACTATCTGCTTCTTCAACGAACCCTTGCTCTAACTTCTTTTGTCTTTGATGTGCAGGATGATGATGTACCTCGCCTTGGAACGCTGGATTGGAAGAGGTTATTCCTGATGATGTTTGACCGAAGAAGGTCGTCCTTGTCGATGCTAGACTGGAGGAGGTCGCCCTTATCCTTGCTTGATCTTCCAACTCCCGGGTCTCCATTTGATGCCTACACAAAATATTAAAGTTAGTCCTTGATCATAAAAGGGTGGAAAATAAGACTCAAAAGGAGGATTTAAGATATTAATTAGGAAACTTCATGATAAATCTAGAATTCTTCATAAAATCAAACTCTCAAGTCTTAGACTTTTTTTCAAAAAATGCTATGAAATTAAAACAAACCTTGACGAAGAATATCAAAATGATTTCCATACCTTCTCTTGAGTACTTAACTCTAAGACTTTGAAAAAATGATGAAAGAAGACTGGATTTTGCTAGACAAGGTTTAGATTATAGTCCTCCCTTGGATGAATTACGCCTCCATTAATCTTCAAAAGAGCTCCACCCTCTTTAGCCTCCAACACTTAGCAAAATTTCGCCTTCAAATACCTTCCAAAATCTGGAAATTATCCTCCAATCTAGCAAGAAATTCGCCTCTCCAATTTGCTCCTCAAATTCGCATTTAAAACAATGAATGAATGATTTGCATTTGTCCACAACACTCCTCTCTTATAGAGCGCTCACCTTGATTTACCATGAGGCCGACCTAGCAAATAAAAGGTAAAATAAATAAAATTTCCTTGAAAAGGTGGCCGACTTGCCTATAAAGGCAAAATAATGTTTTTTGAGCGCTCATTTGTATTTTTTTAATTTTAAAAATTAATTTTAGTGCCTCCAAGGTAAAATTTTTAATTATTTCAAGGCTTAAAATTAATTTATTAAATGCAAAATGCTTTTAAATTAATGCAAATTTAAATTTAATTTTCCAAATGTCTCAAATTTAGCAATTTTGGTGATTTAGTGCAAACTGGAGAATATCAATTTTTTTGATCAAGGTCTCAATGAAGTTTGCTAATGATTTTGCCCTGGACCCTCAGCAAGGGTCAGGAGCGATTTTTTCAACTTTGACTAAAAATCCTCATTTCCTCATCTAAAAGCTTCTTCATCAAGCAAGATCATGTTTATGCTTCCAAACCAAGCAAGAAAATCCTTCTTCCAAGTTTTTCGCCTTGGACCCTCAACAAGGGTCAGTTGCGATTTTTGCAAATTAAGCTCAATCCATCATCATTTTTTGTTAAAACTTTCACTCGTCACCAGGCAATGTCCTTCCTTATCCATCCCGTCCAAATTTGCCTTGTTTCTACAAGGTAGAATAAGAGGTTTTCAAATTTTCGCCCTGGACCCTCTGCAAGGGTCAGGAGCGATTTTTCTTCACTGGCTTAGATTCATCAAGTTTTGGAAGCAAATCTTCATTCATCATGTTTTTTGAAGGCCATTTTACCCTAGGATATCCTTGCCTTAGCAAAAACTCAAGAGAAATAGGTAGTTTTTGTGATTTTCGCCCTGGACCCTCTCCAAGGGTCAGGAGCGATTTTGAGTTTTTGAGCAAATTCTTGATCATTCAAACTTCAATCCACCTCACAATGCTAGGAAATATCTTTCTTCTTGCTCCCAATCCAAGTTTGATTTCGTTTTGCAAAGCAAAATGGGAGATTTTGAGATTTTCGCCCTGGACCCTCAGCAAGGGTCAGGAGCGAATTTCCTTTTCTAGGCTTGGTTCTTCCTTTTTCAAACTCGAAATCACCTCAATTTGATCAAACAAGGCAAGAAATGTCCTCTACTAAGATTTTCGCCCTGGACCCTCAGCAAGGGTCAGGAGTGAAATTTGCTTTTATTGCCCAAAATTCATCAATTTGCAAGCGTCCAAACCTTTGAATGATGTTCAACCTTCCTTCCAGGAGACCCTGCACATAAAAATTTAGCCAAAATTAGTGACAAATAGGCTCAAATAAGATTTTCGCTCTGGACCCTCAGCAAGGGTTAGGAGCGAAATTCACAATCTAGGCTAAACTGCTCAATCTTCAAGTTTCAAATCACTCCACAGGGCAAGGTAAGATCGTTTTCAAAGCCAGGAACAAGATTTCAAGCTCAAACAAGATGGCAAATGAAGTTTATGATGATTTTCGCTTTGGACCCTCAGCAAGGGTCAGGAGCGAAATTCCTAATCTTGGCCAAAATTCATCATTTTCTTCAAGGTTTCCAATCAATTCCAAAGTCCAAACAAAATGCTTTGCAAATCAAAATTTGGTCAAATAAGGCAAGGAATGAGTCCTAGATTGATTTTCGCCCTGGACCCTTTGCAAGGGTCAGGGGCAAGATTCCCTTTGGACCTCCTGAGAGGGTCAGGAGCGAAATTCGCTTTGGACCCTCAGGAAGGGTCAGGAGCGAAATTTGACTTTTTGAACTCTCTGTCAGGATAATTTTATGGAATATAACATTTAAGTATAAGAAACATCCATATATACTTTCAGGATGTTTGAGAGTGGTTTCAGACCTCCAAGAGTTATATTGCAAAATCTAGTTTTTGGAGGTTTTTCAGTTTCCAGACTTAGTCAAATTCAGGATCAGGACATTCCAGACTTAGCCAAATTTCAGGATCAGGACTTTCAAACTTAGCCAAATTTTAGGATCAGGACATTCTAGACTTCATCACTTATCAACTTGACCTCACTCAAGCAGAACCTGCTATCCAAGTGATCCCCTTGGCGACACTCAAAACGCAAAGGCTAACAAACAAAACCCTAAAAGACCTAGAAAACAAACCCTAAAAAGCAAATAGCAGGGGTCCCCATTTGCAATGGGGCGATGTGTGAAATGGTCACAACACAGTCCTAGCATTGAAATCACCCACTAAGAGGACTTCACGTTGCTGAGCAAACACTGCAATGTCTTTTTTTAAGGCTGCAAAGGGGTCATTGTGGTCTAGCCCGTTATTTTTGTAAGTTTTAGAGATTTGCGGAGCAAAATAGCACACAACAATTATGATGAGACTATCATTTTCTACAATTTTGAACCATAAAAACTAATTGTTTGAATCTTCTCTTTCAAGCTGAATGATACGACCTTTTTCTCGCACTAATACCAATATGCCCCCATGTCCTTTGCCATTCCCCACTACTTTGTTCCACACCATCATCCTCGAATATCCTTTAAACAAGGGAGTCTTGCAACCATCATGTTCATGTGTATCAAAGAGACAAATAATATCTCTACCTTTTGCAATAGGCCTAACCTAGGTCCTTGCCTCCAAGGGTACCTATTGTGACTTTTTCACACATCACCCCATTGCAAATGGGGACCCCCGATTTTTCACTTTAGGCTTAGGGTTTTAGTGTTGTTGTCTTGGCTTAGTGTCAGTCTCTTAGTCATTAGCCTTTTCTTATGAGGAGGTTGGTTCTATTAGATTGGGAATTGAGATCAGGTTATTTAGAGATGTCAAAATTGCAAATGTTGTCAAGAAGCAAGAAGTTGTCGAGTTGCAAGGAAAGATGTTGGGTTGCTAGAGTTGAATTTGTTTAAGTGTTGAGAATTATTCTTGAAATGGTAGCAACATTCATGCAACTAGACTTACCTTCCCTTCTTCATGCCCAAGCAATCCTAAATCCATCACTAAGGCAATAAAATGGAGCAAGGTAACATCCACGTTGGAATAAAACGAGAATTTGACCAAGTATAGACCTAGGCGCATTACGCATACACCCATACATTTTGCACCCAAGTTGTGCAAATGAGAGGGTAAAATGCGCCCTATTTGTGCAATTGAACCTAGAATTTGCGCCCATGCTAGAGAGGCAGGAACCATGAGATAACCTAGGGCAATGTTAGATAAGTGATCAAGATTGATTAATTGGGGTGTGAAAATGAAATTTGATTAAGTCAAAATTTTGCTCAGGTTATGGTCTTGATACTAGCTTGCTCACCAGGAGCAATTTTTTGCGAATGAACCCCAAAATGCGCCCAAGCAAAGGATGATTTGAGCAAGAGCAATGTCAACGTAGGCGCTTGAATGAGTGATTTGTCTAAGTAAGAATGAAAAATGATGATCAAGTTGGGCTAATGAACGTCAAAAAGGTGCCAAAGCAAGTAATCTTGTGCAAAGGAGGGCAAAATGTGCCCTAATTTGTGCAAACAACCCTAGAAAATGCGCCCTAGCAACAAGTTTGTACAAACGCATGGTGAATTTGCGCCCTCATTTGTGCAAATGGAGCATGAAAGAGTGCCCTAGCAACAAATTTTGTACAAATGCATGCCAAAAATGCGCCCTAGCAAGAAGCATTTGTGCAAATGAACATCATTTTTGCACTCAATCAAGAGAAAAGTTGTACAAATGCATGGTGAAAGTGCGCCCTAGCGGGAAAAATTTGTGCAATTCAACATGGAAAATGTGCCCCCCTTTGTGCAATTGGAGGTAGAAAATCCACCCAAGCAAATAGGGCAAGCCTAAGGTCTATAGTCGGCATAAAAGGCCTATTGTTATGTTTGATAATATTTGTTATCAGCAAATGTATTAATTGTTTGTATTAAGTGGGTTGTCACTCTCGGGTAGTTAATGTGTTGGTTGGTTGACGGTTGTGTACCTCTCGGCAACCGTTGAGTCGTTTAAATATGTTGTGTACTACCAAGGAAGGGAGTATGGAATAGTCAGGTCAATTGTAATCCTTGGCTGACCATCTCTAGTCTTCTTCTCTATAATAATTGCATGTGCAAATAAAGATATATTTTTACTGTCGTGTCTGGTATACATTATCATTTGTATCATTATTTCCTATACTTAATTTATCAAATATAATAGCAAAAATTTTGGCATCATTGCCTTAGAAGAAATCAGGTCGGCCTTGAGAAATTCATACCTATAGACCCCAATAAAGGTGAGAAGAGGCCACAAGGTTGTCAAGACCAAGCGATTAGGTGATCCGCCGACCCTAAGCCAAAGGGACCACAAAGACAAGTCAAAGCCTGGAAGTACCTGGAGTGTTGGGACGCTGGAGGTGGACGTGTAGAGGACACATGTGTGGCCAAGAGTGCAAGGAAAGCACTAGAACGTAGTGGTCAAAACAGTCCACCCAGGTCCAGCACATGAAAGATAATTGTCCTAATAAAGAAAGTAATGAACTATGGTGTACTGAGTGCAAAATTGAGGGGCACATTAATTGTCCTAAAAAGATGTTTTGTGAGATTTGCCAGGTGATGGGTCATTCAATAAAGGAGTGTCCATATAATTTGAAGACTAGAAGTACGCAAGTACTCTTCACACAGGGAGAGTCTAGCCCATCGAAACCACAAAATGTATTGTCTAGCGACAATGGAAATCAATGAGGGTGAAACCAAATACAGCTTAACTCCAGAGGACATCCTATCATATAGTGTCGACAATGTAGTGAATAGGGACACTTTGCGAGAGACTGCCAGAATAAGAAAGACAACATACAACTATTGTGCAAATGGTGTGGACCCAGGAATCATGAAGACACCAACTGCTCAAAGCAAAAGGGTATTAATATGTTGGATGTAGAGGAACAAGACGAGACAATTTTGGCAATTACGAGAACACAGAGGAAAAAGGCGATGTACCTGGACGCTTGTACGGAGAAGGAACGACTCCAAGAAGCTAGAACCAAAGTAGAACAAGTGCTGGCGAAGGAATGAGTAACCTCCAATGGAACTGCAGGTATGTCATTGCGGGAGTCAAAGAAGAACATAGTTAGGCAAGTGCTACAAACAACCATACCCATCAAGGTGGCAGACCTTCTTCAAACTATGCCGCAGCTAAGAATGGCGATTGCCAACACAATCAATGGCAACACAGCCATTTGAACATCATTTTGCTCTCCTTAGAAGATCGCACCAGCTTTGCCTAGTTGTTCTTTGCATGGCAAAGCAAAGTCTAGTAGAGTTTCACTAAGTCATTCATAGACTCTAATGTTCTTAGGATTAGATTAGCTTTCTTAACCCTTAATTCCTTTTGCTATTTGTTTTCCAAGTTAAGTAAATTCCCAAGCTCCAGCAGCATTCAAGAGTCCAAGTGTAAACGTAAGTCCCCCTTGTGATTCCAGCAAATCACATCACAATAACTGAGTCTATCCATGTATAAAGTCAAGACCTGACTATCGGAACCTTGGAGTCATCTTGTTTGATCACAAAGTTTAGCATCCGAGAGGTCTTTGTTCAAGAGAGGATAAGATACTTAGTATTTTATTTTGTGTTTGAAGGTGTCATAAAAAACACATCAACAATACCCTCTACAATTCCAGCAAACTCCACTTAAGGAATCCTAGGTACAATTTGATTGCTATTTATTTTGGCACACAAGACTCAAAGTTGAGTGTTCATCCTAATTTGACCATGTTGACCTTGCTGCTTTGCTTCCTACTAAATAATTTGCTGTCACTTCTTTGCTATCAGCTTGCTGGTCTATAATTGTATAAGGACCAAAAGCAGCAATAACAGCTTTGTCCTTGTAACAGTTCGTTATAGTTTTCTTGTTCAAAGCTTTGTAATCTATACACATTCTCATCGTACCATCCTTCTTTTTAACAAGCACTATTCATAATGCAAAAGCACTTGAACTTGGCTGGATATGGCCCATCTCTAGAAGTTCAATAATAGTTCTCTATCTCCTCTTTAAATTTTCGGGGATGTCTATAAGGAGTAGTAATTACCGGCTTTGCCCCCTTTTCCAATTCTATAATGTGTTCAAATCCCCTTTTGGGAGGCAAACCCGGTGGAATATTGTCAAATATCTTTTTATGTTTCTTAAGGATAGTTGTATATCAATGTGTATGGCTTTGTCTTGTAGGGTAGACTTGTCAAGGATCCTACATTGAGCAGCCCATTTTCCTTGCCACTTCTAAAAATCCTTTCCATTCTTTTGCAAGAAACTACTTTTGGGGACCCATCAAGGAACCCTTTCAAGGTGATTTCTTGTCCCTCATGTTGAAAGTGAATTGTCAAGTTTGGGAGATCAAACATGAAACATCCTAGGGAGTATATCCAAGGAGTTCCTAATATTACATCAGCATCTAATCGTACCCCATAAAAATCTTCTTTAATAAGATATTTCCCTAAGATCATTTCTAGTTGGGAGACTATTTTGGTGCATTGATCCATATATCCTGTAGCGGTAGCTACTGTAAACCCTTTAAAGTTGTTGGTTTCCAATTTCATTCTTGCGACTAATCTTTCATCGATAAAATTGTGGGATGCCCCACTATCTACGAGGGTGATAACTCTTTGTCCTTTGAGGGTATTTATATGTGGAATGGACAATGCTTGGAGGTTTGAGTGATGGTGCCTAAAGTTACATACTCTTCATCTTCATACCTTGCTTTCTTGCTAGAATTCTCTTCAATCTCTTCGTCGATGGTTGCTTCTATTTTATGGGCTCAACCTCTCTTTCCACATCTATGCTCGGGTTCCCATTCCTCCTTGCATGTGTAGCATGGGTTTTTCTTTTCAAGGTCTCCTTTTTGACAATTGTGCCCATGTTCCCAAGGTCTGTTGCACTTGAAGCACGGGTTCTTTTGCTTAAGTTCATCTTTGGAAGGGAAGGCTTTGTGGAACTAATCTTTCTTGTGGAAAGGCTTTGCATGTTCGTTTGAGGGTTTGTGACTAGTTGATGTTTCTAGTCTTAAGGCCTTTTCAATGGCCTTTTCTAGAAATCTTGGATTAAGGGCACTTAGCAATCCTCAGAGTGAACCCTTCAACAAATAGATAGGTTAGCCTATCTTCATCAACTCCTGAAACTTTTACTAATTTTTTTTGGAATTCAGCTATGTAATCCTCTACTATTCCCTGTTGCTTTGATTGAGTCGGTTCTTTAAAATCTTTTTGGAGATGTTTCCAGTCAAACCTTTTATTAAGTTTTTGTGAGAATTCCTCATAGGATGTTACATTTTGGTGCCCTTGGGTGTGGATTCCGTGGTGCCACCATTCATGGGCCAATCCTTCCAAATGTAAGATAGCAAATTGGACTGCATCTTCTTTTGTCATTGGGCTAAGTATAACATAGGTATTCAACTTTTGTAACCAAGCATGGGCTGTGATGTTATCTGATCTATCAAAATTTGGAAGTCACTTTATTCACCTTATGTCTCAAATCTTTACTTGGATGCCTCTTTTCTTTTCTAGGTGCCTCATGTTTCTTTGCTTCACAAAATTCACTAAATGGTATAGTTCTTCTCACTTCAGGGTCGAAATTTGTGTAGGCTATAGCAATTTCCTCAGTGTTGTTTGTAGGTGGATTAATTTCTTTTTCTTCCCTTGGTATATTTTCCCTGGGTAAGAAATAGGGTTTTGGTATGCTAGATGTAGAGGATCCATTATTATTTTTTGAATGATTTGAACTTATGTCTCTCCTGTTTGAGGAATTGGTCTTAAGATTATTGATTGAATTTCCCATGTTTTGTAAGGCCTGCAGAAACACTTGGGTTGTTCTTTCATTCCAATCCATTAGTGCTTTGGTTGTCATCTTCATGAATATTTTCAACTCATCATCCATGTTATTGTTTTGATTGGGGTTTGGGTTTGCTACTAGTTTCTTTCTTTCCCTTTCTAAGGCTCTTTGTGCCCTTTGGCTATGTCGCATTAACTTACCTTTCACAGTATGGCAGGATAAAGGCTCTGATACCAATTGTAATATCCCCTACTGAGAGTAAGCCTGTTTCCCATAATTAAACTGTATATCACCACACTTATCGTACCTTTAGAGAACAATAAATTATTCATAATACACACAATGATTATTATATTTAAGCCTCATCCTTACTTCTTTCCTAACCCTAATGGAGGATGAGGATTTACTGTCATAGGGCGCTTGGAAACCAGTCTACAAGTAGGCTACCTCAGCGTTTCAGGACTCCGTCCATACCCCATCTTGGGCTTGCCTATCTTGTGAGGATTTACTCCGTCTCTCCCTGCACACAACAACCTATCCTCTCGCAGGCAATAGCGAATGATTAAAGACTAGGCCATTGATATAATAGTCTTTCATGAATGTATAAGAAATTAAGTATAAATCTGATCTATTATTATGATCAAATGCAATCTTATTGGCAATGCTTCTTTGTATGGATTTATAACGGAATATACAATAACTTGTATTACATTTATATATAGAAATGCAGACATAACACAACATAAATGAACAAGTATATGATCATAAGCACAATACAGCATACCAGTCTCCTGGTCTGCTGCTGATAATATTTTAATCCTAATTTCCTCTTTATACAGACTCCACGTCTTTTATTCTTTTTCTCTTTCAATGATTTTCTTGGATGTTGGAGTGATCCTTTATATCCTTCTTTGAGACTGGACAGTCATCTTTTCTATGTTTTGCACCATTTGCAAGAGGGGTGTCTCTTCCTTGTTCTATAGCTGCCTTTCCATAATCAATCATTGACTTTGAGTTGCTTTATTTATCCTTTAATGAATCGTTTCCTTAACCATATCCCCTATACTAGCCAAAACGCCTCTTATGCTTAACCAATCGGTAGTTTGTTGATTTCTACTTGCTTTTTCATTATTTCATTGATATAAATTTGTTGGCTTAATCACATTGTAATTGGATTAAATCTCTATATAATAATTCTATTGTATTCACCCTTGTTATTTCAATATCTTGAATATGTTCAGAAAAAGTACTCTAGAAATTTAAATTCATCGGTCATTTGATAAAATTCATGTTTAACAAAAATTATACCCGGAACCTAAACTGCAAACAAGATATTAATGAAGATTCAATCGAGACATGAATTAAATTTAATTTGCAAATGAATGCAAGTTTACCATAACTATAGCATTTGCCTGTCAGTGTAACCTACTTTGGGACTCCTAAAACTAGGGTTTGAAGATAATTAAACATGTACAATTCGCCTGAATCTGACTACCGAATTTCTCAATTTAAAATATATTATAAAAGAGTTCTTACAAAATGTAATTCTATCCCAGTCATGTGAACTCATGGTTAACACAAATTTGACAGAATATAGTCTGAAACGGGAAACATATCAGCTTAATGATGAATTGTTTTAATCTACTAAAGAATTTTCAGTCCTTTTCTCTTGTTTAATACGTTAAAACACAAAATCACCGTTAATAGTGGTATATATAGTTCAGTGCGAAAATACTCCGAAAGCTAGGGTTTAAAGTTCATTAAACATGCATACTTCAACTTTAATATGAATACTAAATCTCCTTCTTCAACCATTTTCTTAAAGGATTTCTCAAAAAAAGGAAATTTATCATTTTTTAAGAATTCATGGTTAATAGAATTCAACGAAAAAGCATACAGGAACAAGAAATAAATCTACCTAACCGTGACTAATTTTCTAAGAAATTTGAAGGATTTTTCTCTAATTTAATATTGAAATATAATTGAAGTGATTTCCAGATAAGTGCAAAGACCGCGCTATGTCAGACTTGTAAGACTAGGGTTTTAACGTTAAGGGCAATTAAAAACGCAAAATTGGAATGAATTACGCCCTCTACATACACTACGTAATCAATATGCCTCACTGATGAATTGCTCAAATTCATCCGAACATTATGGCTGTTATAATATAAGAGAAAATGCATCCGTGTCGGGAAAGGCGAATAAAAACAGGAGAGAAGATAAAGGACTAAGAAATACCTGAGCGTGAAGGGACATTGCCAGAACTTGATGAAGCCATTAAAGAATACACAACAACACGATTTAAACGAGGCAAAATTTAAAGGCGAATCATCATCTACTTCTCCTTATCAAATGGTTTTCTTCCTTGTTGAAACAAAAACCGAGCAGAAGATGCAAAGGCTTTAAAGTAAGCATACCAGGCTGGCAGGTGCTGAGTAACATGCTTACTCGGCAATTTAATATGTTCTGCAGGTTGTGGGAAATGGTTGAAGGTTAGGTACTTGCGTTGAGAAAGCTTTTTAAGGGGTCTCAAGGGAAGTTAGTAGTATGAATTTAGTGTGAAATTCCCGTAGATTTTTTAAACCCTCTTCTTTTTGGAAACTAAAAAGTTGACCAGTTGGTTCCGCATGTGCACAATTCGAATGTTTGTAGCAATTTCAATAGCTTAAAAAGAGAGAATTTTTTTGACATAATGTAGGATGATGTAATTATAATGGTGAAATGTACAAGTTTATGTTTTTTCTCATTATTCTGAGGAAAAATTTTGGTATGTATAAATAGTAATAAATGGTATGGTTTTGTATAAAGTTGGGATCATTTTTGTGATGGCATGATTTTCTATGAAGTTGGGATCATTTTCTTATAAACATAATTTTGTATGAAGTCTGATTATTTTTTCAAGTTTGTATCCCATCATTATACACTTAGACTTACACTATCTTTATATATGCACTTTTATGCATACACTTTATTTGTTCATTTATCACATTCATCTATGCATCTACCCTCATTTATCTAATGGCCAATTGTATCTAATCGTTTCCCCACATTAGAACATTTTTTTAGTTGTAGAGGTGATTGTGTAGTCACAAATTTTTCCTCTTCCATTTTAAAATCAAAAAATCAAATATGGTCTATTAGCATTATTCATCTTCCTACCTTGAGTGAATTAAACACATGTTTAGCATAATTGATGTTATGTGTTAGTACTTAAATACATTTATTATATTCATTCTAAACATATATGTCCATCATTTGAAATCATTCATTCTAGAGCATTGGAGCAACTAACAGCAACTCATTTTGGTTTGGTGTAATAAAAGGAGTAACAAATAAACATATTAGGGCCTTCAGCTAATACTTTGAATCATTGTCCACTTTTTAAAGGTTGATCAAGGAGAACTTATCTCATTGCAACAAATTAATGATCCTTGAGGTATTTTTAAATACCACCCCAAATATTCAAGAGTAGTGGAGTAAGCCATCACATATCAAGCAAAGTTGCATTATAGAATATTATTCATTGAAGGATGAGTCTTAATTTAGAGTACGTATTTGCAACAACAAATTCAATCATTATGTCAAAAATGGCATTATCATTAACCCAAGCAGGCATGTACAGAGGAGCAGGCACTCCATGGATTGGCAAGTCATTAGTTGTAAAAGATATATTAGGCATCTTAACCTTCTAACTTGGAGGGGAAATTAGAGTAAGAATCACCATATTCATTTAAAGTAGAAGAAGAAGCGATAATGAAGTTAGAAGAATAAGGTGGAAAAGAATTTGTTTATATCTACAACTTAATGTTGGCTTTAGCAATAAATTCGTCCAAATTTTGTTTCTTATCATCAATTTGGATGGTATCACTATCTATGTGGTCTTGGACTACATGCATTAAACACACACTATGTTTGGTATCATACCCAAACACCCCATAATATTGATAGAAGTTAGAATCATCATACCAACTAGCTTATGGCTTGTTATCGAGGAGCAGTTTGATCTTCAAGAGGGTAATTGAATTATCCTTTAGCAATTTTTGGGGTACACTTAAGTAAGAATCAGATAAATTTGTAAAGATCTAAGTGTACCCTTCTTAGTTGCCAAAGGAATTGTTATTATATTAGTTATTTCTTTATTATGTTTTGACCCATTAGAAGAAGATGCAACTCCAAAGTTATCAAGATGTGAGGTTGAGGCATAAGCCCCATGATGAGTCAGTTTATTGATAATCCCTCAACGTAGTATACAAATGATAAAAAGAAGGATATTCATCAAAGACACTAATTTCCTCAATGTCAACTACAAACTTCCCATGAACATCCTCTAAGTGTCATGATCAGGTAGGGCATAGAATTTTTGTTAAGATATAAACTCATATTGAGAAATGAAATCAATTAGCTTCTCATTAGGTTGTTGCTTACAATGCACAAGATCAACAATGGCGATGTTAGAGCTAATGTTCGTCTGAAATCATTGTAAAAATTGATTCATGAATTGATAAAAAGAGAGGATAGAGTTACATAAAATGAGAAAAACCATTCCAAAGTAATCTCCTTAAGGGACCATGGGAATAACTTAGCTAACAAATGACCTTGATGCAATAAATTGCTATAAAATGTAGTGAAAGAATTAGCATGTATGCTTGGATCTCCCTTACCACTATACTTATAAACTCCACAATCTTGATCCGTTGGGGCATAGGTGCATTTAGGATGGTCAAAGTAAGAGTATTGCAATGATAGTTAGGTATCAGTGGCGATTGTGTAGCAACGTTGGTTAGCTTGGCAAGCAAGCTAAGATTGCATTTGGACCATGTTTTGAAACAAGGTGTTTAAAATGTGATTAGATGACCAAGGAGATGGATGCAAATTAGCAACTATGGAAGAAACATTAGCAAAAGAAGCATTGACTGTGGAAGTGGGATTGGTAAAACTAACTAGAGGAAGGATGTTATACCCCAAAGGATTTTGAGACAGATTAATTACAAGCATAATAGAAATTCATAAATATAATGTTTGTATTACCAACAAAAGATATAGGAGTTGCAAAAGTATTTTATTCAACCATATGCATTGACACCTCAGGCATTGGGACATTCAACTAGGGACCAATAATATCTGATTGATTATTTTGAGGGTGAGACAAAATAGATGTGTAAGAAGGTACATGTGTCTCACCAATGTTAGTTAATACACGAAGAAACTCAAGGCCCTTAGAATCTGAGATGACTAGGTCTCTCAAATTACTAACAAAAAGAGTCGTCCAAGTGAATAGATTATTGTAATTAAGAAAGTTTTCAAAATCCCTCAATTTATGATTACAGATGGTGGTCTTAGACTCATCATATCTTACCCCATGCATACCATTAATAAAAAGAGTCTACTTTGTTAAGAAATTAACTCTACAAGTAGGATCAATCATTATGCCAATAATGACATTATCATTAACCTGAGCAGGCATGTACGGAGGAGCAGGCTCTCCATGGATTGACAAGTCATTAGGTGTAAAATATATATTAGGCATCTTAACCTTCTAACTTGGAGGGGAAATTAGAGTAAGAATCACCATATTCATTTAAAGTAGCAAAAGAAGCGATAATAAAGTTAAAAGAATGAGGTGGTAAAGGATTTGTGTACATCTACAACTAACTGTTGGCTTTAGCAATAAATTTATCCAAATTTTGTTTATTATCATCAAGTCGGATGGTACCACTATCTATGTGGTCTTGGACTACATGCATTAGACACACACTATGTTTGGTATCATACCCAGACACCCCATAATATTAGTAAAATTAAAAAGCATAATAGCAACTACGTTATGGCTTGTTATCGAGAAGTGGTTTGATCTTCGAGAGGGTTATCGAATTATCCTTTAGCAATTTTTGGGGTACGCTTAAGTAAGAATCAGATAACTTTCTAAAGATCTAAGTGTGTCCTTCTTAGTTGCCAAAGGAATTATTATTACATTAGTTGTTTCGTTATTCTTTGTTTACCCATTAGAAGAAGATGCAACTCCAAAGTTACCAAGATGTGAGGATGAGGCAAAAGCCCCATAATGAGTCAATGTCTATTGATAATCCCTCAATGTAATATATAGATGATAAAAAGAAGGATATTCATCAAAGACACTAATTTCCTTAATGTGAACATCCTCTGAGTGTCATGATCAGGTAGTGCATAGAGAATTTTTGAAGATGTAGACTCATAGTGAGAAATGAAATCAATTAGCTTCTCATTAGGTTGTTGATTACATGGACAAGATCAACAATGGCAACATTAGAGCTAATGTTCGTTTGAAATCATTGTAAGAACTAATTCATAAATTGATAAAAAGAGAAGATAGAGTTATCATAAAATGAGAAAAACCATTCCAAAGTAGTCTCCTTAAGAGACCATGGGAATAAATTAGCTAACAAATGACCTTGATGCAAGAAATCGCTATAAAGTGTAGTGAAAGAATTAGCATGTATGTTTGGATCTCCCTTACCATTGTACTTATGAACTCCACAATTTTGATCCCTTGGGGCATAGGTGCATTTAGGATGGTCAAAGTAAGAGTATAGCAATGATAGTTAGGTATTAGTGAGTATTGTGTAGCAACGTTGGCTAGGTTGGTAAGCAAGCTAAGGTTGCATTTGGACCATGTTTCGAAACAAGGTGTTTAAAATGTGATTACATGGCAGGGAAGGTGGATGCAAATTAGCCACTATGGAAGAAGCATTGATTGTGTAAGTGGGATTGGTAGAACTAACTAGAGGAGGGATGTTATACCCCAAAGGATTTTGAGACACATTAATTCCAAGCATAATATAATTCATAGAAATAGTGTTTGTATTACCAACAAAAGATATAGGAGTTGTAAAAGTATTTGATTCAACCATATGCATTGATACCACAAGCATTGAGACATTCAACAAGGGACCAATAATGTTTGATTGAGTATCTTGAGAGTGAGACAAAATAGATGTGTAAGAAGGTATATATGTCTCACAAATGTTAGTTAATACACGAAGCAACTCAAGGTGCTTAGAATCATACTAGGTCTAGGATGACTATATCTAGTTTGAGTTTTGTTAATTCTCAAGCTTCTTCTAACTACCTACCCAAAAATTGTAGAATAGGTCATGAAGCTCATAGAAGACTATCACAATATGCGGTCTTGCAAACCTCAGAAAATCAGACAAGAGGATGTGAGAAAGCAAAAAAATTCTAGTTTTGTTTACAAAAATAATTTATTTTAACTAAAGGTGAGTTCATGTCGGGTTTGCCAAAATGTAAAGTATGAAAAGTGAACCACTATGAAGGGTAATCAAACCCTTTAAGGATTCATAGAAGGCATAAAATAAATAAATAACAATATTTCATCTAAACCAAGATAATATTCTCAATAACTTCAAAGAGTTACAACTCCTTAAGAATAGAATTCTAACAACCTGCAAGTGCAAACAAGTAGAAAGAAACCCCTAAGTCATAATGATATTTTTCAAGTTTTGATAGTGTAATAGAAATATATCACTATAGCAATAACAATGTGTAGCATCCTAAAATTGCGACACTTGCAATTTCGACTGCATTTGGGTCTTCATGATGGCGGCGCAACGTTGAACCTGAATGGAGACCCCGAAACCTATTTACGACACCAAAAATTGCATTTCTCTGCACCCTGGCCTGATCCCCCCTTGCACCCTGCTATCCCGGGAGGTGGGACCATGGCGCCTAGCGCCCTGGTCCTTCAGGACTAGGGCGCCCAGCGCCCTGGTCCTCCAGGACTAGGGCGCCCAGTGCCCTGGTCCCTGGCCCTATTTTGGGCCCAATCTCTTTTGGGCATCGGGTCTTTAAGTTTGCAATTCGGGAAATAATGTTTCCTGGTCGGCCTAAGGTCGAGAAAATCAGTCTATCAGCCCTAATTGACAAGTATATAAACTACATTTCCTCTTCCAAAAAAGAGTAGAAAAACATATGTGAGCAAGACGCGGAAGCGATATTCAAACATTCAAGCATTCAAGCATTCCTTCAAGCAATTGAGCATTCTAAGTCTCCATTCAAGGCTAGGTGTTGCATTCAAGACAAGGATTCAACCATTGAAGAGGAGATCACATACTACATACATTACACCTTCGCATGTAAGATTACAAACATTCTTACAACAAGGTATCAGTACTTGTTTACATTACAAACATTTACATTTACAGCATTCTCATTTCTTGGTTAATTCCAAAACCGGGGTTTGACCTAAAGGCAAACCCCTCATCCCTAACCCCCCAATTGTCCTCTCTTTGTTGTGTGTAGGTTGCAGGTACGCGGCTATAATTGAAGATCTGGAATCCTTGTGCAGAGACGAACAGATCCCCCTTCGTTTCACGGATTTTTCGGAGGACCGTGTGCACGCCGAGCGCCATCGTCCCGTCAACTTTCGCTCAAATTTGCAGAACAGCACCGTCTCGACATTTTACTGCTAATTCCAGGTCCGCAGCTTCATCCCATATCCCTATCTCTATTTATAAGTGAATCTTTCCTACTTTACATGCATTCCTAGTTCAATCTTTCTATCTACATTCTTTACAAAAGAGGGTATCCTTGCTATCACAACCCTTGAAACTCATTTAGAATCCAATCTTGCATTGCGTGGGATTGGATCTTGTGGGTTTCAACCCCTCTTTTGAATGTAAAGTCTCTCCTAAGTGAAAACTATCAACCCTAGTGACTCCCCCTTCTCTCTCCTTGGAGTTGGGGAGGGGAGGACAACTAGGGTTCGATTTTTCCGCTTTACATTTTGGTGAACCCGACGTGAACATCCTCATTCTGATTATTCATGGTTAGATCTGAAAATTTTGCTTTCCTAATTATATTTCCATGTTTGATCTTTTGCAAATTTTAGAGGCTAATTGCATAAAAACCCTAAAATTTTCTTTTAAGTAATTAAACTTGTGAAATGTTTAATTGTTAATGCTTGTTTCAGATCTACCCTTCTATTGCAAATTGTCAATTCATATTTCTGCTTTAATTCTGAAAATTAAGTGGTTAAATGTCAAAACCCTAATTTTGAAGACCTTCTTGATTCAACCTTTGACTGATAATTTCACTAATCAAAACACCTCCAAATCGGCTGTAACTTTGGATTCCGCAATAAAATCACAATATCTTTCATCCCTGAAAATTTGGAAAAAAGTTGCGAGGACCGTGTGCACCCCGAGCGCCCTCGTCCCCGACATTTTTTCCGAAATTTCAGGAGCTAGATCTTACTGTATTTTTCTGCTAAAATCCAGAATTTTGGCTGATTTTATCAATTTTAACACTTTCAAAATTAAAGTCAAAGTTGGTCTAGCGATTGCTTGGATTGAGGCTTCTAATCATTCAAAAATTGTTGAAATTGAAATTCATATCAAAATTGTGTTTCTTACAGCCCTAAATCTGAAAAGTGTGTTAGCATTCATTTGAAATTTCAGTGTTCTATTCAAATTTTTGCAGTTTGTGACTTTTGAAATTAAGTGTTTAATTGCAGCAACTTTGATTTCCACTTTCAAATTCGAATTTTGCATGAAATCGAGTCAACTTTTAAATTTCAAAACTTGCATTGCTTTTATTATTCCCTCTAAAATCATAAAATTCAAAATTTTAGTTTCCCTCTCTTTTTCAAAATTCAAATTTTGCATTTTTCAACAATCTTGGTAGGGTTCAATTTTGAGATTGCAACTTTAATTTGGCCTATCTACAGATCGTAAAATCACTCAATTTTTTCAAATTAGCTTTAAAATCATCATAACCTTCATCCTTGAAAATTTTGAAAAAAGTTGCAAGGACCGTGTGCACTCCGTTCGCCACGGTCCCGGACATTTTTTTTGAAATTTCTGGAGATTGTCCTGATTGCATTTAACAGCTTAAATCTAGGAGATTGGTTGGTTTTATTGAAATTTGCTACCTCTAAAATTCAAAATCTTCTCTCTCTCTTTAGTGCATGAGTTTTACAACAATAAGCCCCACTTACACTATTCCCGTTAGACGAAGCCTTAGAATTAAGTCTTTCCAAGGTTTAATTACTGAGGAGATGGAACCTAATTTGAATGGCCTTTTTAACGAGGACATGGGTAATTCCTCTAATCCTCTTAATGATGAAGAAACTCTCCATGAGGTTTCTGTAGAACAACTTTCAAAATTGGATAACCAATTTGATGATTTTCGACAATGGATGTCTCGAGAATACCCTGATAGTCAAGCTCTTCCTTTAATTGAGGGTCTAAAACGTATGGTTCAAAGTGATAAGAATGGAATTGATATTTTGCGTGGTATTGCACACATTGTGGATTCGAATGTGATGCCGATGAAAAGTTGTGCCGAAACCTTAGGTTATACACAACCTCCTACTCAAGTTAATCATTCTATTCCTTTGACAACTCCTATTGCTAGTATACCTAATTTTACATCAAACATAATGACTACTTCAATACAAGACATTCCACCTATGATCACCAGTCATGGGGGCAATCCCTCTTCTTCAATCAACCCTGTTCCTTCATTCAATCCGACTTCTTCATTCATTCCTTCAATGAGTGTCCCTATTATATCTCCACAAATGAACATGACGCAAGGGGGCAATTCATTTAACCATTCCATTCCTCCTTGTAGTGTTCCTCCTTTCCAATCATCTCCTATGACTAACTATCATAGTGTCCCACCACCTTACTCTCTACCTTCTTTCAATAACATAACACATCCATCACAATCTAACACGTCTAATATGAACTCTTCGACTAAAGCGACCATTAACAATCTTGCACAAACTGTCTCTTCTTTACAGCAACAAATTGCCTCTATGAATCAATCTAAGTTTAGTGTGCCCACATTTGATGTGGCGAGCCCACTTTCTCTTGACATTGTTCGAGCTATTCCCCCTAAACATGTTGAAATTCCGCATTTGGAGCTTTATAATGGTAAGGGTGATCCTCTAACACATGTTAAGACCTTTCAAACAATATGTACTGATTTTGCTTATGACCAAAGGTTGCTTGCAAAACTGTTTACTAGAACATTAAGAGATAAATCCCTACAATGGTATTGCTCGTTGCCTTCCTATTCTATTACTTCTTTCAAACAACTTGCAAATGCTTTTATTCAACAATTTCAAAACAATATAAGTCCTAAAGTTACTTTGATTGATTTAATGCATTGTAAACAAGGTGTTAAAGAAAAAGCGACTGATTTCATTGGTAGATATAAGCATTTGTATGCTCAAATTTATTTTCCAGTACCCGACAATGATATTCAAAGAATCTTTATTTCTAATTTACAAAAAGATATTAGAGAAAAACTTCTGTTTTCTGAGTTTACTTCTTTCCAACAGTTGTGCGCAACTCTTCACAATTATCAACTGACTGTGAGTCAAATGGAACAAGCAAATCCTATGGCTCCGAGTGATAAGGGTGATAGTAGTCAACAACCATTTGGGAAGTTTAAACTGAACAGAGAGTCCATTAAATTCAATGAAAACATCATCAACAACAATGTGAATGCGGCATCAGGTGTGCCTCCTATTTCTAAGTTTTTCAAGAAAGAAAGAAAGTTTACTCCTTTGAATGAATCATTGCATAGTATTATGAATAAGTTATTGGAACAGAATGTGCTTACTCTTCCTCCTATAAGGCAAATAGATCCTGCAAAGATTAACTCACCCTATTTTGATAACAAATCTTTTTGTCAATTTCATCGTCAACCTGGGCATGATACTGAAAAATGTTTTGCTTTAAAGGGTAAAATTCAACATTTGATTGATAATAATACTATCTCTGTTTCTGGTGTGAATGATAAAGGCAACACATCTGTAGCTCCTCCTAACCAAAATCTTCAGATTTTACTGATCCATTACCTTATCATACCTCTAATGCGATTGATACTAATGATTCCTCTGTCTCACCTGATGATCTTGTGTCTATGACTCCGAATGTGATTAACTTTGTAGAGCAGCAGAAAATCCCTAAAGAACTTTCCATCACATTTGATTCCAGTAAAACTATCAGGGCACCTGATGGTCCTTTATATACAGTTGCAAAAGTCAAGAACACACCTTGTCGTGGAGTGCTTATTGATCCTTCTTGTATGGTTAATATCATTACTGAAGAATTTCTTTTTACTTTGCAATTGAATCAAGTGATCTATGATGAAACAAATGTGGTTGTGAAACTATTTGATGCATTTTCTTCTCCTGTAATTGGTTCTATTACATTACCTATTGAGGTCCATAACAAATCCCTTGATGTGGACTTTGCTATTATTCCATCATCCGAACAATTTCGTGTGAAGCTAGGCTATCCTTGGCTGTCTTCCATGAAAGCTATTGCTTCTCCGATTCACAAGTGTTTGAAATTTCCCCATAATGGTGAAGTTGTTACTGTCAATCATAGTCTCTTTAAACCAGCTGAAAGAACTTCTAGCGTTCCTATTGATTACTTTTGGCCTAAACAATTCCAATCTCTTCCTCCGCGAAGTGATCATCTTTTCAAATCTTATCAAAAGTGGAAGAAAGATATGATCCTATCTCTAAGTGAACCTAGAACACCCAAACTTGACATTCCTATCGTTCTTGAAGTTCTTCCTTTGAAAGATAAAACTAATGTCTTTCCTCGAGAAGATTCCCAACCCATCCCTATGGATGTGACTATGCCTATATCTAATAAACTTCCTAAAAGTAGACCTATACCTCCTCGTCATGATGGAATTGGTCTCCTTCCTAAACCAAATATTCCTCCCTTATATGGAGCAGTTCCTCCTCCTTCCTCTTATGGAGAGAAGAGACCTTCCTCTTCTCCTATTGTTCAACCTAAGAGACCACAACCCAAACACCCAAGTGAAAAGGATGAGAACATTCCTCCTCCTCAATCTTCTCAACTCCCTACTAAGACTAGACGAAATCGTTCTGCACGTGAACGCCGACGAAAGCGTCATCTTAGAGCTCAAAGTTTGCAATCCCCAAAAACACCTTCAGCCAGTATTATTCCATTTTCTCCTCAGCCGACGATTGAGCCAAAATCTCCTAAACATAAGATGCATGATGGCCTTGATCTTGTGCGAGTTAAAGATCCTATTTTTATAAATCTTGATGATGATATAGATGAAAATGTTATTCATGATGAAAATGTTATTCATGATGAAAATGTTATTCATGATGAAAATGTTATTCATGATGAAAATGTTACTCCTGTTCATTCTGATAGTGAATATGAATATGTTGATGTTGATAACCATTTATCTAACAAATTTTCTAAAGCACTTATCCTAGCTCCTAGACAAGAACACCGTGGCTTGGGATATGAACATAGCCCTTGTTTGGATCTTGTGATAGCTCCATCTGCTGTGTTGGATGTTCCTCCTCTAGCGTGTTTCCTACCTTCCCGAAATATTGATCAACAAGATCAGGGGGTAGATGACGTGCTGGACTAGTTTCATTAGCATAGCAGACTCTCTCCTCCTCTCTTGATCTCTTTTGTTACTTCTTCTATGTGTTATTCTCATTCTTCTATTTGTTGTCCTTAGTGTTGTCCACTTGAGGACGATGCAAAGCATTGAGATCTCTCTTGGTCTCTCTCATGTTGACTCAAAAGACACATGTGTTCCCTTCTTCTAGGTGAGCTTCCTTGATTGGGGAATGAAGAACAATTATGCATACATACATATGATATACATGAATTATCATACAGCATACTGACCCCAAGGAAAGCGTAGTCACCTTGTGCTTTGTGTTTTGTGTCTATTATCCTTGGGCTTATCTCACACTTGGGGGCTAAATCCTTGTGATAACGTGTTCCTTTCTCATTTCTTATATGTATCACTACCTTAAAGCAATCACCCCCGATGAGGCATGTGCGATCGCCTTAACGTAGGGGGGCATACATCCCGTCCATATCTTTTCAAGATACTTGAAAATTTCTTGACAAATTTAGCTTTGCCTTGAAAATTTTTGATATCTTTCTTGCATGACTCATAGTGAGGGAACCTTACTACTGACAGTCATGGTTCTCCCTCGTGATCTTCCCTTTTACTTTGTCAATCGAAGTCGTAAGATCCTTAGTCCACTGGGGGCTTGGTGTATCTTGCCTCCTTGACGTGGTGAAAGTTTTTCAATGTTGTTTCCTTGTACTTTACCGGAAGTATGAGCGTACGCTTATACTCCCGCTAAAGTGGGGGCTAAATGTGAGCAAGACGCGGAAGCGATATTCAAACATTCAAGCATTCAAGCATTCCTTCAAGCAATTGAGCATTCTAAGTCTCCATTCAAGGCTAGGTGTTGCATTCAAGATAAGGATTCAACCATTGAAGAGGAGATCACATACAACATACTACATACATTACACCTTCGCATGTAAGAATACAAACATTCTTACAACAAGGTATCAGTACTTGTTTACATTACAAACATTTACATTTACATCATTCTCATTTCTTGGTTAATTCCAAAACCGGGGTTTGACCTAAAGGCAAACCCCTCATCCCTAACCCCCCAATCATCCTCTCTTTGCTGTGTGTAGGTTGCAGGTACGCGACTGTAATTGAAGATCTGGAATCCTTGTGCAGAGACGAACAGATCCCCCTTCGTTTCGCGGATTTTTTGGAGGACCGTGTGCACGTCGGGCGCCATCGTCCCATCAACTTTCGCTCAAATTTGCAGAACAAAACCATCTCGACATTTTACTACTAATTCCAGGTTCGCAGCTTCATCCCATATCCCTATCTCTGTTTATAAGCGAATCTTTCCTACTTTACATGCATTCCTAGTTCAATCTTTCTATCTACATTCTTTACAAAAGAGGGTATCCTTGCTATCACAACCCTTGAAACTCATTTAGAATCCAATCTTGCATTGCGTGGGATTGGATCTTGTGGGTTTCAACCCCTCTTTTGAATGTAAAGTCTCTCCTAAGTGAAAACCATCAACCCTAGTGACTCCCCCTTCTCTCTCCTTGGAGTTGGGGAGGGGAGGACAACTAGGGTTCGATTTTTCCGCTTTACACAATGGTATAATAACAGAGCATGTAGAGTCAAATCTAAGTTCTTGTATGAGTATGAGAATATTGTGAGTGAGAGAATGCAAAAATAGAGTTATAGAATGCAAGAAAAACCAAGAAAATGTAATGAATTCAGTTCAAAAAAAGATGAGTTGAAAGTAAAATGGAGAGGTTTTGGCAAAGGAAAATGACTTCCAATTTTGGTACAAGTTGGGAAAGGTGTTACACTATCAAACCACGATAAGTCTAGCATCCCAATAACTATCACAGTCATGGGTTTTTTGGCGGTGCTAGTGTGTTGCGCGAATGTCTATACATCGTGCATAAGTTTGGGTAAAAATTGGACCTAACATTTCAGAATTCAAATATGGGTTTTAAGGGATATTTTAGATTGATATATTAAAAAGTATAAGTTTCTTGATTATAACTGAACAGGAAGACGTATGTGATGCAAAATTTAATAGGATATAATTTATGACATTACAAGTTGAAGGAATGGTTGTATATAGAAAATTGTGAATGTAAACTATTGAAAAGATAAACTAAGCAATTAACTTTCACATATTTAAACCACACTCAAGACTAGAACGTTAAGAAAAAGAAAAACTAGATAAACATCATAAAATTAATTAAAGTGAAAACTCTATTTCCCTCCTTCGATTTGATTGTCCCCTGATTTGATGCATGCTTGCTATATGGTAGATACTTGATTGTGCTCCATGTGAATGCAAAATGGATTAAGCTACAATGAGATGCAAAGATGGTTGCTAAATGGATGTAAAATGAGTGAGAATTTCTGCATGAAGAAAAATGAGGGGTTTAAATAGGCTTGAATGGTAGATGGAGAGGCATGAAAATGAGACATGTTTCCCTGAGAAGGGCATGCGTCATGGATGAGAATGACATATGTACTTAAGAAGGACATGTGTCATTGGAAGGAATGACATGTGTCCTTGAGGACATGTGTCCATTTGGGAGTAAGACACCCAAATTGGAAGGTTCTATTCCAAAAGAGATTACAAAACAATGATATTCCCATGTTTGAGGAAATTTGGGATATTTTCCCAAATTTTAGGAAATTTCAGATATTTTATGGAATTTCAGATATTTTGGGAATGTGCACACATGTGGTGAGGGCAAGGGATAAAGTTGACTAAAACCTATGGTTAATTAGGTGGGTTAGGCTAGAGGAAGGGTTAGATGTGGGTTAAAGTTAGGAGACATGTGAGGAAAATAGAATTAATTAATTCTGTGAGGGAAGTTGAGAGGAAAAAGTCAACATGTTCATCAAATAATCAAATTGCAAAATTTGATATATTTGATAGTAGAAGGGTCAAAAATAATTAATCATCAAGAGCAGACTATGGCTAATTAATAAAATTAATTAGCTAGAAGGAAATATTACCAATTAATTAAATAATACATAATTATTTAATTAAAGTTGCTTGGGATAACTGAATTCAATTAATTAAATTAATCAAATTTAGGTGTCTACATTTTACCCCTCTTTGTGGTGGTGCTAGAACAATGTCGATGCAAAGACAGTAAGACACCAACAACTTGAAAAACAAGGCATGAGAAAAATACCTTAGACGGACGAAAGAAGGGCAAGAAACAAGTTCAGTAGGCGAGAATGATGCTCAAAAAGATGATCGTGGGAAGAAAAGGTAATAAAAAGTGGTCCAAAAGGGATCGGGACGAAAAAAATAGGGCTTTGGGAAGCCCTATATTAGTGAATTTGGAAATTTACTATTTATTTTTAATGGGCATTTGAGCGAATTGAGAGCAAATTAGAGCTTTTGTAGATTTCCCTTGCGCACTTGAGAGCTTTGAGTGCATTGAATGAGATGGTGTCTAAGGAGGTCTCGAGGCATTACGCAAACGTGGTGGTGAGTGTCAAATGAAATGATGATAGGACAAATGACAATGCCTCACCTAATAAGCTAGGCTCAATCAAATGATGTTGATAAAAGGACAAATTTTAGACAAGGTCAAGACTTCCTAACAACTTAGGCTATAATCTAAAGTTTTGATTTTTGAAGTTTGACGAACCTAATTTTGATACTAAATGCAAGAAGGGCAATGATAGTGACAAAGACCTAGGGTATGGACCCAAGATACGATATGAATATGATCTCAAGATATGTTATGATCTAGATATATGAAATGACCTAAGGACATAAAATGAACCAAAGATACAATATTACCTAAGGATATAATACAACCTTATGCTATGATATGACCAAAGTTATGATATTGACAAAACTTGGAATATGATATGACCTAGTGATACAATATGATTTAATGATATGGATGCTAATATGACAATGTCAACCTAAGACAAGACCCAAGGTTTGGTCTATGCAATGATATAACCTAATGAAATAAAGGCATATGCAAAGCAATGATTTGAGATATGCAAAAATATAACCTAAGCCAAGACCTAATTTTGGTATGATAATGATAATGCAATGAAGACTTAGAAAAATGATTCTAACCCTAAGTGCAAGAGGGGATGTTGACTATTTTAATGGAGTAATTATGAGAGGAAACTAATATGTCCTAAGTTTGAAATATGTAAGAGCTAACCCTAAGTGACATGAATTTTGAAACAAGGATATCCAATGTTTTGACAAGTCATGTTCATAAAATGATTTTTAATGTTGGATGGATAGTTCAAAATGTTTTCGACCAAGTTAACTTTGTTTGAACACTTGTTTGGACGTTTGTTTCAACCTTTTGAAAACTTTGTTTGGGAACCAAGGTTGATTATGAATCCTTTTGAAGGTTGTTTTGTTTTGAAAAATTTGTTGTTTATGCCCTTTGTTTGTAACTCAACCTTTAACATGCACAAAAGATAGAATGTTTGTTTGACTTTTGCATGAAATAAAATAGTCAAGCACAATCATAAGGCTGGCCAAGATGATACTTGTTAAATCCCCTTGCAAGAAAATACCACATTGCATTGGATAGTTAGAAGCTTGGTAGCACTGGCTCCCCTCCACGATACTCACTTCCTAGGCATACCAAGCTTCAAATTTCTAAGGACCCAAAGATATCGAGAAATTTACTATTTCAATTTAAAGGGTACATGAGGGGTATCTTCGACATGCACGTATCACAACACCCGAGTCAACAAATAGAATGATTTTGGAAATCTACAACAATGTCTTTCTTAGTATGGGACTCTCTTTTAGGCATCCATATACGCTCTCTCCCTCAGGAGGCTTCTGTTGTGATCTATTTCACACATCGCCCCATTGCAAATGGGGACCCCCAGTGGTTTGATTTCAGGGTTTTGTCTTAGCTTTGCAATTTCATAAGTCTTTATTTGCAAGAGTTTGGAGTTAGAGTTTTTTAGGAGTCATCCAAGCCAAATAGTGAAATCATGCTCAAAACAGTGTCTAGACCCCATCAAAACCCATAGAAGGCCCAAAGGACGAAAAACACAATTGCTTAGGGTCAATTTTGACACCTTCCTATTTTTTTGGTATTTTTCTTTTTTGCTTTCTACTTTTTTTATTTTTGGCAATTTGGGACCAATCCGAGAAGCAATTTTTTGGCCTACTTTTTGCTTTTTTGCTTTTTGCTTTTGGAAACAACATTCCTATCTTTAGAATAAAAAATTTGTGTCTCCAAGTGTAAAAAGCAAGGTAAAATATCCAAATAGAGTATTGTTCTAGATAAACCTACATGGTTAAGCAAGAAAATCTATTAAGTGTCTATGACAAAGACAAGTTAAAATGGAGATAGCAATGCAATATATTCAAAGTGTTTGGCCAACCATGAAGTTTGCCATGCCAAAGGCAAAGATGGCATATCATGCAAGCTAATGGCTTGCAAGGGTTGAAGTTTGCCCTAGCATAAAAAGCAATGACCAAACAATGCTAAGGTCCACCAAGGAGAAAGCAAGAGAAGATGGAAGATCATGTGCAAAATTTGCCCAAGCATGGCAAGGTAAGTACAAAATCTACCCACCCTTTGGCATGCTAATCATGAAGTCCACCCAAGCAATAAATTAGAATGGAATTGAATTCACAAAGTTTGTCACAAAGTGGCATGCCAAGTGTAAACTCTACCTAGGAAAAGTTGCAAGCTAAGCATGAAGTCCGCCATATCAAGATGCAAGGGACATTGCGAGGTAAGTGTCAAGTCCGCCACAAGAACAACTAAAAGTGGCATGAAAGACATGAATTCAAACCACAAAGTCTACCCAAGAACAACTAAAAGTGGCATGAAAGACATGAAGTCTGCCTTGCACAATGGCATGTCAATGTTAAAGTCCACCTTGCTAAATGTAAGAGTGGCAAAACAAAGGTGAAGTCTGCCTAGGATAGGGCACAATTTGGCCTAACATTCATGAAGTTCACCATAAAAAGAGAAGTTAAATGGTATGACAAAGTTGTCAAATCTACTAGAGGAGAGAAAATGATATGAGAAATGCGTGAAGAATCCACCATGAATAAATGTCTAACTAGGTTTGGAGGTTGAAAAATCAATCCAACACTTAGAATTATTTTCAAAAATAAGTTCAACACTTAGACAAATTATTGAAAACCCAACACTTAAAAAAATTTTGAATTCAAGAGAAGAATCTAGAAGGTTCTTCGCCAAATAATTCAAAGAGAGGATATTTTGGCTAAGGATGGTGCCATGGGCAAGAATAGAAACTTTCTTCCAAAATTTTGGAAGAGGATTAAGTTGCCATTTTGGAAGAAATTAAATGGACTGGGTTCAACGAATCTAAAAAAAAACATGATGTTGCCAAAATGATCGATTTTCTCCAGCCTTATATCTTTTCAAGTTGTCATTTTCATTTCATTTTCAAGTTCAATGGTAAAAGTTTTTCTCTCTCAAGGTTGCAAGAGATAGATTTTTGAAGGAGAATTATTGAAGATAAAGTAAATTTTCTAAGTGGAGGACAAAGAATAAAGTGAAATTTCCGAGTTGAAGGACACAATTTCCAGAAGATAAAGTGATCTTTCTGAGTTAAAGACAGAATTTTCAGAATTGGAGTCAAATTTACAGTCAAAAATATAATTTTGAAGGTTTAAAATCTAAAATTGACTAATTTATTTCATCCTTCTTCTCTCTTTTTCACTTATTCACACAAATTCACTAAGTTTTAGGCCAAATTCTTCCATTTCCCATATGATTTTTCACAGAGATTTAGCTTTTTGACAGGTTGAAAGTGAAAATTTTGAGCAAAAGGTCCAAAAATAAAACTTAGAATCTTAATTTTTTTTAAAAAGTAATGTCTAATTTTTCATATTTGTTACAAGTTAATGACCACCAAAGCAGAATCTTCAAGAAAAATTCAGATGAAGTTCACTAGTAAAGGATTGCAGCCGGAGTCAAAAATTAATTCCAAATGGAAAAATGTTATAGACACCAACCTTGGGCACATAGATTTCAAATATTTCAAAAGGAGAATGTATGGGAATGATAGATACCTACCAATACCTATTTCTCGTCGAATGATGAGAAATGGTATTGTTTAGGCAACTAGATTTCCACATGTGGTGCAGTCATGGTGGGAGGGTCCTCAAAGAGAGAACGGTATGGACCATGCAACAAGAGTTACACAACATAAACAAATCAAAGTGATGGAGGAAATGCACAAACAAACTATATTATTTCATGAAAATCAGTTGCAAATTGTCGGCAACATGCAGGCTCAGAAAATTCGGCTCATAGACTTGAGGAAAAAACATGTGTGTTATGCAACATTCCGGCTCAAACAAGAATGTGAGCCAACTCTAGACCTCCTAACCTCAAGATTATTCTTCTATGTTCTAAAACTTGATTCTAAATGCTTAATTACATTGATTTATATGATCAAGGGTGATCTGTGTCGGCCCAAGGTGGAACAATCATCGATGAACAAGATGAAACGTGTAAAACAACAAGTTTGGCCTTCGCCAAAGAGATCAATCAATAAAAATCCATAGGATGAAGTGTAGACCTAAGGGAAGGTCAGCCAAACATCAAGGAACATTGGAAACAACAAACTGAAGCTCCACAAGCTACGAAAATGATCCAAAAGATCACCAATAGCAAAATAGGTCCAAGCGGTTCCGGTGTTTTATGCCAGAAAACTGTCTCAGATTCCAGAAGTGATAATGTGCAGGAAAAAAGATTCAAACGTCTCGTGGACAAAGGATAACGTAGATGAACATGTCCACAAATAAAATCGATCTCTACAAGATCCGGTGAGAAAATGCAAAGAAACATAGAAATAAATGTTGAACTGCAAAATAGGAACAAACTAAAAAGGAAATATTTTTGGTCGATACAAGATTACCATGAACCGAGGATGCTCTCCTGCATAAGACATCCGAGTTTGCTGAAAAAAATTGAGTCCCTCTCTTTGTTGGGATCAGAGGAAAACCAAGACAATCTATCTCTTCCTAAGAAATCCATGATGAATCTTCAACTAGTTTGTCTTTCCACTTCACAAGATACTTTTTGTACTAGTTGCTCCAGGTGCTACGCCCAATCGTACTGTAGACACCTAAAATTAATATTTAATCAATTTAAGCCTATAAACATAATTAATTGATTTAATTGTGTTATCCTTATTCCTCTCAATGTTAATTAAATCTAATTTAATTAATCATGTCACTATGGTCCAATAATTAATTTATTAAATAAATTAATTATCCCCCTATTCTTCTAAATTCCCTCCAATAATTATTTCCTCTAAACCCACTCAGTTAATTAATTCTAATTAATTAACCTAGTCATGTGATTCCTACAAATAACTTTTCCCAATCCCACTCAACCTAATTAATCCTTCTAGAATCTCTCATAATAATATTTATCATTATTCTCCAATTTTTAATTCCCACTCATCTCACATCAACATTGAGTCTCTCAAAGAAATTCAAATTTCTTTGAATCCCTCAATGCATCCTTATTTTGGAATTTTTAATTTCTCATTTTGAATTCAAATTTCCTTTCCCCCCTCTTCTCAAGGAATTTTATATTCCTATTTATTTTCCCAAGGCACCCTTGATCCACGCCTTCTATCTCAAATCAATCTCAACCCTCCATAAGGAAATCAATCTTGGCCCTTCCTTGGCCGCCTCCAATCTATAAGTTGGAGATCATTTTCTCCTCAAAGGATCATCTTCTTCATAACATCCTCATTATGCTTCTATCCTCTTCTATCTTCTATTATCATGCTATCATAATGTCTTCACGATCCTCTATCCAATCCTCTTCTAATCGAAATCCTCATCTATCTATCACAATCCAATCCAAATATTGATCCAACAATCTTGTTGAAGCAAAGGAGAGCCAACCACATCAAGCAATCTAGGAGCAAATCAACATCAAGTTGGAGGCATTTGGGTGCGCTTCAACTTCATCCAAGCTCCATTGAGGAAGAAGGTGAAAGCAAGGTATAATTGGGTTTTATTGCATTGTTTGTGTTTCATGCTTTTTTGCTTGTTTATTCTCCTTCTAGCCTTTTTTACCCTCTTCATTTTGTGAAGGTTTTCTCGCAGGTTCATGCTTCAACGCGAGCACCTGTCCTTTGGCACAACTACCTACTAATTAGCATGACTGCCTGCGAGTCAACGCGATCGTTCGGCGAATTAGCACGACTGCATCAAATTTGAAAATTTTATGGCGCCTCACTGTGCTTCAACACGACCGTCGCGCTAAAACATCTATCTCCCCTTCTTCATTCTTTCACATTCTTCTCGCCTCTATCTCTGTTTTTCTTAATAATCCAAAAATCCACTGAAAATTGTAAAATCTAATCAAAAAATCCAAAAAAAATACACTAGTTTAGTTGTGTTTTTGGTTTCAATTGTCACTTCAACGCAACTGCTCTGTGACTAGCGGAAGCATGGCTTACATTATCCTACCTAGTTATTTGTTGAAAATTTGAATTTAAATTTTCGGTGCCCTAACTCCTATTGTTTTGTCTTTTAGCGTGATTGTCTGTTAATCAGTGCGACAATGATTGTCTGTTAATCAGTGCGACCATAGGAATAATCGAACCCCCCCCCCCCCCCCCCAAAAAAAAAAAAGAGAAATAGTAAAATTTATTCTGTTTTTTCGCCATATCTTCCTTGTCTTCACTCTGTTTCCCTCCAAACTTCACTAGAACCCCCGCAATTTCATTTTGTGCATTTACTTCCTTGAGGACCTTATCCCAAATTCTACTTATTGAAGCCTGAAATCCCACATTTCTCTATACTAAGGGATAACTTCTTCCAACTTTATCCAATCACCTCAAAATTTTGCCATAATGTTTATCTCCAATTTTTGCTCCTTTATCCCTCATGGACAAATTTTTCCATTCCTTCACCTCGCTTCTAAAATCCCCATTTTATGCTTCCCTATCCCTTAAAAAGTGTCAAAAACCTAGTCAAACCCCAATTACCCATCAAATTTTCCCCCAAATCCATACTTTTCTTACTAAAATTTTTTTTATTCTTGTTTTCCTACTCATCCCCAAAAATAAAATAAAAAATAGTTTTTGTCATTTTTTTGTCTTTTGTAGGATGCTTGTCGAAGACTCCATTTTCAAACTACTAATCAAGCGGTTTTGCAGGTTGCCTAGGAGGTTCAAGCAAACATTGTATTTTTTTATTAGGCACCTAGATCTAATTAGGGGGTAAAATAATCTTGTGTTTTCCTTGTCTTGAAGAGTCAAAGGGCAAGAGAGTATGCTCTTGCCTATCTAGGCAATAAAAAATATAGACCCCGTTGGTCTTTTCTAGGAATATTGCTTGTGTTACCGTCAGTGGGCTTGCCCTCCTGAGTTGCTCTTAGAGCTAGTGAGAGGGGAATGGCCCAAGAGAGTACACCTGGACTTGGGGATCCCAACTCACTATAATAAATAGGCCATTGGGATCGAAAAACTCAATGGTTGGGGCTATTTGAGAGTTCACTCTCACATTGGGTGCTTAGTAGGATCTTAGAGATCTCAATCACGCTTGCGTGACTACTAGGTTCTTGGTGCTTCATTGGGCTATAGGCCTCAATTGCACTTGCGCAACTGCGAAGGGTAGTTCCTACCAGGAATCCATACTAAACTCCTTGTGCATAGTGGCCAAAATCCTTCTAGTAATCGGTGCAAGAGGTTGGGCCTCCGAAGGCACCCACACTCTTATGGCTCTTAGTAGAGACACAAAGTTTGCCATGGGGAGTTTTCATGGGAACTGATGCTTGGCTGCCTTAGAGAAGTGAGTGTCGAGGGTGGAGCCAGTGGTGTCAAGCATCTAGGTGTCTTCTTTGAGTAAGCATAGCTCGTCGGATCCATGACTACTGTCTTTTCTTGCCATAGGATATGTTGTGAAGGAGCATGAGGGTCTTTTGAGTCTAACTTCTTTTGACCATTGTGTTTTCTTTACTTGATATCTCTTGCCAAGTCCATCCCCCACAACCAATCAATCCTCCCTCTTTCCAAATTCCATCTTGTCATCATCAAATCTTTAATACATTTTTATCTATCTAAGAAATTCTCCAATCCCCAATCCACTTTCATGCATTCAAACAATCATCCTCCCTCAACCAATATTTTTGTCCAAATCATTCATCCGACTTTGGGTAGCCTTTCACTTTATTCTCCCTGTTATCTATCCATTCTTTCATAAGCATTCTCCCTCTAATCCAATCAAATCTCCAAAAATCTAATCAATCAAATTAATCCATCTTTCTAATCTGGTTATCCAATCCCTCATCAATCAATCATGTAATCCAATCCAATCCAATCCAATCTAATCCAATCCAATCAAGTCCTAATCCAAGGAATAATCCAATCAAATCAAGTCCTAATCCAAGGACCAATCCAATCAAATCAATTTTAATCCAAAACAAATCCAATCAAATTCGACCCATCATCATTCGAAGCCAAGTCTTAGTCCTCATATTCATCCAATTCCCATCTAATCCTTCATTCTCAACATGGCTACCCAAAATTTTAAATCTTGGTATGAGCAAATGCTCATGGAAGTTCATGAACCACCTCAACTTGCCTACCAAGTCAATCCCATAATCTCGCATCCACCTATCATACCTTCATCCATCTCACCTCAACACATTGCACCTAATCCCAATCCATATCATATCTCTTATCCTTCCTCTACCTTTGACAAGGGAAATCCATCTTATTCCCCATCTATATCTCCATATTATCCCTCATCCATATATACCTTCATCTCTCCTCCCATCCCAATCCCCATCCTTTTAGAACACATTCATTACCTCGACTCCTCATACAAATCCTTTACTCCATATTCCTCCAAGTATTAATCCCAATTCCCCAATCCATTATCCCAATCCTCCATCCAACCCTCATCCCCCATCTAATCCCAATTATCCATCTAATCCTAATCCTCCAAAATCCATATTATCCACATCCTCCAAATCCATCATCCATAATCTTATCCAAGACATGCTAGAAAAGGAGACAAAATCCCCACCTCGAAGCAAAGTGTCCAAGTTTCCTCAAGTCCTCCATCTACCCCAATCACGTCCACCTCAAAACAAATCTCAATCCCCCACACTTCATGATACCCACATTTCCCCATCTACTCACATCAAATCATCCATATCTTCCTCCATCACATAATCCCCACAACTCCAAACATGCCAAAAGCTTATTCCAAATCATGTTAGCATAGAATCCTCTCCATCTCATGATGCATCTCCCTCCACTCCATCTAATGATCCCATCCCCTCCACTTCCTCTCATGATCATATGATTTTTCTATCCAACCTTCTCCCTCCATCGCATGATCCTCTTCCATCTCATGATCGAATCACCCCTCTCATTCCATCTCATGATACCCTCCCTAGTCAAGATCAAAATATCCCTTCATCTCTATGTCATGATCCCAATCCATCTAAAGATCCTAATCTTCCTTCCACATCTCATCCCCCTCAAAATGGACTCGCATATTGTTTCTGAAATAATAGGGGTCCTCAAGCTAATGCTCAAGATGTTGGTACATCCTCTATTCCTCATAAATCTAAAAGTCCTTCATGCAAATCAAAATCTCATCATCCCCAGTCATCCACATCCATTTTGGAACCTTATATTCCAAAACTAAATCCTTCATTCCTTCCATCCATTTTGGGTCCTTACATCCCTCCATCCACTATCCCTAAGCAAGATCAACAACGACACACATGCTTGAATTCCTTCCAACAATCTCCCTCCATCATCCCATCTACAAAATCCATAAGTCCTTCATCCCCATCCACCCATCCTATTGCTCTTGGAAGCAATTTGGATGCCAAATCTAAACAACATAAAGTAAACAATCCACAAGAATCAAAGGATAAACATGTCCCCTCAAAATGACATGCTTAAAAGAAAAATATGATTCGAAAGAAAGGAAAATCCAAAAGGCCGCAAAGGCCTCAAAAGAAAAAATCAAAAACTATGTGGATTCCCAAAGAAGCAATGCATCCCAAAGTAAAATCAAAATTGGCATCCAAACTTGCTAATCCAAAAGTTCCATTCATTCATAAGTCCTCTAATCCTACATCTAACACTCCTCCATCTTCAAACTCCATTTTGGGTCCTTATGTCCCAAAATCCACCATCCCAACTCCATCATCCCCTTCTTCTATTTTAGGTCCTCATTTCCTAAAATCCACACTTTATCCTCCATCTAATACAAAATCCTCTCCTCCACTACTACACCACCCTTCAAGGTGTGTGCCAATGTTGATCTTCCACAAATTTTTCAAAACCCCATCCATTATCCACCATCCATTTTTCACAATCCCATTTCATTAGTCTAATCCTTTACAAATCCATATCTTCCATCCCCTATCCATTTCATTGTTATCAACATCTATGAGCATACCTCCAGTTCAAAGAAATACTAAGGGATACTATTCATGGAACTAGATGTTTGAGTCCTCCCTTCCTCCTTCATGCATTCACTATCTTACATATCCACTCATCCTCATCCTTATCCATCCGAACTATTCTAAAAATTCAAAATCAAAAGAATCAAGAAAAAATCAAAACCAAAAGAAAGAAAAAAGAGAAAAAAAATTTAAAGAAAAATCATTTCATCCAATGGTGAAAACCACTTCTTGTGGTGCCTTGGGTAAGTACCATGCCGAAAACTTGGCAAACAAGTGTCACGTGTAATTCCCTCATCCTCTTGCACTCTACACTTGGGGGCAAGATTCATCCATGCAATCGACCCATCCATCTGCATCCTATCTAAGTCCATTCTCCTTTCCTATCTTTGATCTTGACTATCCTATCCATATCCTCCATCTCATATCCCTCATCCTATGAAAATGAATCCTTCATTCTTATCTTTGGTTTGGATCATATAGAGGCAAAATAATGTATATGCATGCATTCTTTGGAAAACACAAGCCTTAAATCCTCTACCATCCATATACATTGCATATTATCCTTCAAACTCATAAAACTCCATCCACAATCCTCACATCCTTAATTCCACTACCTCTAATGTGGGGCATTTCACTCCTTTGCAGCATAGTCCTTGGGTCTCCATCATCCTACCCTCCATCCTTTATTCCTCCATTTCCTATCCATATTCATCCACTTCATCCTGATAGTTCTAATAGTAAATATGATTAGTACAGATGCCAAGCTAACAATATGAGAGGGGGGGGGTGTGAATCATTCAAACTTAATCTTCAATAAAAACAATAGATTCAACCTCGGTAACCTTATCAAAAAAATAGTAATACATGCAGACCCATAAATAGATAAGATCACAAACATATAACACCAGATTTAACGTGGAAACCCAAATAGGGAAAAACCACTGTGGGATTTCAGACCCACCAAGAAATATACTCTTCTAGAGTATGCTCGATTAAAAGCAAATCCTATTAAAGATTACAAACACATTGCTAGATGTGACCTGGTTAAGGGATTTCCCTCAGATCTGTTAGGATCTTCACCTTGTTAGAAGTGACCTTGTTAAAGGATTTCAAACACTCAATAAGAATGTCACCTTGCTAGAGGATTTTACAAATAAGACTGTTAAGTCCACTCGGTTAAGAGATTTTCTGCTACTTCTCAAAATAACAGGAATAAAAATATGTCTGCAACTTCACATCTAAAAATGTTGAAGTAGATTCTTATTTGCTCAATACAATCAATTCATAGGACTTATCTTGTCCCTCTGATGGGCTCTATACTCTGTTATCAAAACAGGTCTTCAAGCTTTTGTGCTCGGTAATCACTATGTAGCATCCTTGTGCATACACTTACTCGCATACATTGTTTATCAACAGTTTCCTATTTATAAACAATCTTCCAACCACTTAATCTCCTTGATCACATTTCCCATGATCAACCATAGCCATCGGATCTTCAATCTTGTCCAGGTTCAATGTATCCTTCGATCTGAAAATGTTTTACCCCGCCTTGGAACTTGTGTTAGGGTATTGCGGTTCAATCTGAGCTGTAGATCTTCCTGTCGATCTTTCTTTACCATAGATTCTTTAACAATCTTCATACACGGCTTACCAATCATTTAATCCGCTCCAGCTCATCAGCTTCCTTCATTAAATATCACATGTAAACATTTAATGCATTCTGTTATAGCTCTGTTGTAACTCGGTAAATACTAAACTTCACTCGGTAGACATTCTGCCTTCATTAACCAATAGCGATAACCTTAGGGTCTACTGACTAGGTTCTTTAGGGTTTACCGACTAGGTTCTTTTCTCGGTAACATAGTATAGTATTAACCTTTCAAACAATAGCATATGTAGGATATCAAAACAATCTAAACATCATGATCTCATCATTGTCTAACTTGGTAATAGTTGCCCATTGAATAACTTATCCCCTTATTCATCATATTCTTTCTATGTCTTTTACCGACATCTTTATATTCATCAAATCATACTTCTTAAGATATGGCAACATCATATTGAATTAGAAAACCAATTTCTTGACATCAATGACAAAATAAAGACAGTAATCATCCTTAATCAGTTATATCCATAGTCATCAACAACCTTCTCAATATCCTTATTGAAATTCCAACAATCTCTCATTGTAATTGGAATGCCAACCTTCTTCTTATCTGTTATAATGCCAACAATCTCCCCCTTTGGCATTGATGGCAAAACCAATTGATTTGACTTTATTGATTCAGATTCAGATTGCTGTGAAATTCTGAAATGCTCTCCCTCTGTCATTAGTCTTCTCCCCAGTTCTGAAATGTAGTCTTCTCCTTCAGTCAGTAGACTTCTCCCCCATACATTAGTCTTCTCCTTCGGTTAGTAGACTTCTCCCCCATACATTAGTCTTCTCCCCCTTTGACAACAATGCCAAAAATGAAAAGAACTAAAAACATAATTTCTTCCTCTGAGAAGTGAATTCCATGTTGTTATGTATCAATTTAGTCTCGGTCAGAGCATTTTGTCTTCAATTCCTGTTCCCTGTTTATTGTTTCCTACACACCTTTAGAAAACCTCCTAAAGTGTGTAAATCAACATCAACTCCTAAAAGATATCCTGTAGAGTCATCGAATTGATGCTTTCACCGAACTCGGTCAGTGAATGGAAGATAGGGGTAGGACCCCTAACTGAATTCTGAGATACTCAAAAGTGTCCTTTGGCAGTGGCTTGGTGAAGATTTCTACAATTTGTTCCTGTGTGCTAACATACTCCAAAACCACTTTCTTCTCTTGAACTTCTTCTCTAAGATAATGATATTTGATAGAGATGTGCTTTGTCTTAGAGTGCATAACAAGATTCTTTGAAATGTTAATGGCACTAGTGTTATCACAGAATATAGTTACTTGCTCATTTATACCTTCCAATAGTTGTTTGATCCATGCTATATTGGTGCAATTCAGTGCTGCAACAACATATTCAGCTTCTACTGTTGATTGAGAAACACATCCTTGTTTCTTGCTAAGCCAACTCACTAGTCTTTCTCCTAAAAAGAAAGCTCCTCCACTTGTGCTTTTCCTATCATCAATGTTGCCTGCCCAATCAGCATCAGTATAAACTTTTAAATCAAAAACATTTCCTTTCCGATATACTAAGCCATAATCTTCAGTGCCTTTTAAGTATTTGAAAATTCTTTTGATTGTCGTCATGTGTGTTTCCTTAGGATCTGCAGAAAATCTTGCAACAATACTTACTGCATGTGCTATATCTGGCCTGCTGTGAACAACATATTGCAACTTTCCAATCATAGATTGGTAAAGTGTCTCATCAATAGATGCAGATTCATCATTCTTTGATAGTTTACAGTTGGTAGTCATAGGAGTACTTATTGGTTTTGAATCCTCCATTCCAAATTTCTTCAAGATTTCCTTTATGTACTTGAATTGGGTAATGAAAATCTCATCTTTCATTGGCAGTATCTGCAGACCTATAAAATATTTTATCTCACCGATTAATGACATCTCAAATTCTTTACTCATTCCATTTCCAAAGTTCTTGCATAGAGAACCATTTCCACTAAAGAAAATATCATCAACAAATATGACTGAGATCAGTATTCCATTTTCATCATTCTTCATGTACATATTGTTGTTTTCACTTGTTCTTATAAAACCAATTTTGATCAAATGTGAGTGCAATCTCTCATACCATGCTCTAGGTGCTTGTTTCAGACCATATAAATCTTTGTTCAATTTACATACCTGATCATTATTTTCTCCTTCAACAAATCCTTCAGGTTGTTCAATGAAAACTTCTTCTTCTAATATACCATTCAAAAATGCAGATTTGACATCCATTTGATATACCTTGAAATTCTTGTAAGTAGCATATGCCAACAATGTTCTTACTCCTTCAAGTCTTGCCACAGGTGCAAAAGTCTCACCATAATCAATTCCTTCTTCTTGGGCATAACCTTTGCAAACTAGTCTTGCTTTATTCTGAATGACCTCACCTTTTTCATTTAGCTTGTTTCTGAAGATCCACTTTGTACCGATTACATTTTTGTCCTTTAGTCTTGGGACCAGTGTCCATGTGTCATTCTTCTTGATTTGATCAATCTCTTCTGTCATAGCATTTATCCAATCTTCACTGTTAAATGCCTCTTTCACTATTCTCGGTTCAAATTCAAATATTAGACATGTGTTCTGTCTCAGTTTGTTCCTTGTCATCACTGGATCATTCTTATCTCCTATAATCTGACTTGGTGCATGATTCCTTCTGACATACTTGGCTAATACAGGCTCGGTAGGCTCTGTATGATCTTCTTCATCACTTGGTAACTGGATATTCTCTTCATTTTCTTCAGCAGTCTTCTCAGTAGGACTTCTCGGTTGAACATAGACAAATCCTTCATAATCTTCTGGTTCTTTGGAGTTTCCTTCATCATTTCTTTTTGCATTTTCATCAATTTTCACATTTGCACTTTCTACTATTTTGTTAGATGATTTGATCAGACATTTAAATGCTTTGCTTCTAGAAGAATAACCTAGAAATGTTCCTTCTTCACTTTTATGATCAAACTTACCATTTCTATCATCTTTGTGAACATAGCATCTACTCCCAAAGATTTTAAAATAACTTACATTAGGTTTCTTGCCATACCAGATTTCATAAGGTGTCTTCAAAGTTCCTTTCTTCAGTTGTACTTGGTTCAGGGTTTAAACTGATGTGCTTATTGCTTCTCTCCAAAATGTTTGTGGAACTTTCTTTTCAATTATCAAGGTTCTTGCACAATCCACAATAGATTTGTTCCTTCTCTCAGCTATCCCATTCTACTATAGAGTTCTCGGTGCAGAGACTTGTCTTTTTATACCATGATCATTGCAAAATAAGTTGAACTCATTAGAAGTAAACTCTCCTCCTCTATCTGATCTGAGACAGTTCAGTTGTCTTCCTGTTTCATTTTCAACTCTAGCCTTGTACCATTTAAACATTTGAAAAGCTTCTGATTTTTCTTTTAAAAACATTACTGACATCATCCTTAAGTAATCGTCCACAAATAATATGAAATATTTATCACCATAATAACTCTGAACTTTCATAGGACCACAAAGATCAGTATGCACAAGATCTAAAATTCCCTTAGAAGTGTAGGACTTACTTGTAAAGCTTGATCTTGTCATCTTACCCATCTGGCATCCTTGGCACATAGCATTCTCAGGTTTTTCAAGACTCAGTAGACCTCTTACTCGATGCTTCTTACTTATTTTGATCAAATTATAAAAATTAACATGACAAAACCTTTTATGCCATAACCAGGTATCATATATCCTTGCATGTAGACATTTATTCCGAGTTGAGTCAAGATGAAATGTATTACCTCTTGTTTGTGTCCTGGTAGCAGCTAACTTTCCATGCTTGTCATGAACTTTGACAATTCCTTTTTCAAACTCTATTCAGTAACCCGTGTTGTTTAGCTGTGCTACACTCAACAAATTGTATTTCAAACCTTCAACCCAATAAACATCATTACATTTAGCATTGTCAAGAAGTGTTATGGATCCTTTACCTTTTACCGGACATGGTGCATCATTACCAAATCTTACATAGCCTCCATCATAATCATCTAATTTAATAAACTTGTGTTTATCACCTGTCATGTGATGTGAGCAACCACTATCTATGATCCAAGAATCATTAGTATTTATATGAGATATTAAAGCTTTTTCTTCATACCTTTCTTCATCTAATCCATCTTTGATAGCCACATAAACAACTTCCTCTATATCAGTTTCATCTGATTTATCATCATTAGATTCCTCATCAGCTATTAGGCATGTCTTTTTATCTCTTCTCCTAAAGTCTTGGTGTCCTCTGTAATGATTATCTTTCTGTCTGTCATCTCGGTAATTTCTCTTTTCACTAGATTCTTTGTCAGGACAGTTAGAAGCCATATGTCCTATCTTATCACAATTGAAACATTTTAAAGGTAGCTTTCCTTTATACTTACCTTTTCCTCTTGGTAGCCTTCTGGCTAATAGTGCTTCAAACTCTTCTTGCTTTCTGATTTCCTCATACAGTTTGTGTACCTCCTCCATGTTTTTGCGAAATCTTTCACTTGCTCCACTATGATTCCCTTCAAAGTACTTATACTTTCTATCATTGTAATCATCAGTTTCATCAATATGAAAAGAACTAAATGCGGATTCAACTTTATTTACCAATGACCCACAGTTATCGAAGTTACTTAACTCAAATGCATGTAGCTTACCAATAGTAGCATCTAAAGAAACTGGCATATTGGGTACAGACCTCAATTCATTGATTGCAGAGACTCGGATTGCATAGGTAGGTAGAAGGGTTCTCAGCATCTTACTTGTTACATCCTTTTCTTCAATAGTTCCTCCTACTCCTTTGATTTGATTTACAATCTCCTTTAGTCTTGTACTATACTGGGTTATGTTCTCACCTTCATTCATCCTCATAGATTCAAGTTGTCCTCTTAGACTATCCACTTTTGCTCTTTGAACATGTCCATCTCCACCATACACAGATATGAGCTTAGTCCACATTGTCTTTGCATCAGTACATCCTTCTAGATCATTAAACTCTGAGTCGGTCAATGCAGATGTTATTTCAATCATTGCTTGAATATGTTCTTGCTTTGCCTTTATCTCTTCCATTGTCAATGGATAGGTGCTCGGTGTGATGAAATCATTCTCTAGATAATAGACAACATATTCTCCAATTCCTAATAGATGTAGCTTCATCCTTTTCTGCCATGTAGAGAAACTTGACTTATTCAGCTTCGGTGCATCCCTCTTATACATCTTTTGGATCTTTAACTCAAGTGCCTTTAAACTTTTCTTCTGGAGTCCAAAGCTTTGATACCAATTGATAGTTCTGATAGTAAATATGATTAGTACAGATGCCAAGCTAACAATATGAGAGGGGGGGGGGGGGGGGGGGGTGAATCATTCAAACTTAATCTTCAATAAAAACAACAGATTCAACCTCGGTAACCTTATCAGAAAAACAGTAATGCATGCAGACCCATAAATAGATAAGATCACAAACGTATAACACCAGATTTAACGTGGAAACCCAAATAGGGAAAAACCACTGTGGGATTTCGGACTCACTAAGAAATATACTCTTCTAGAGTATGCTCGGTTAAAAGAAAATCCTGTTAAAGATTACAAACACATTGCTAGATGTGACCTGGTTAAGGGATTTCCCTCAGATCTGTTAGGATCTTCACCTTGTTAGAAGTGACCTTGTTAAAGGATTTCAAACACTCAATAAGAATGTCAGCTTGCTAGAGGATTTTACAAATAAGACAGTTAAGTCCACTCAGTTAAGAGATTTTCTACTACTTCTCAAAATAACAGTAATAAAAATATGTCTGCAACTTCACATCTAAAAATGCTGAAGCAGATTCTTATTTGCTCAATACAATCAATTCATAGGACTTATCTTGTCCCTTTGCTGGGCTCTATACTCTGTTATCAAAATAGGTCTTCAAGCTTCTGTGCTCTGTAATCACTATGTAGCATGCCTGTGCATACACTTGCTCGCATACATTGTTTATCAACAGTTTCCTATTTATAAACAATCTTCCAACCGCTTAATCTCCTTGATCACATTTCCCATGATCAATCATAGCCATCAGATCTTCAATCTTGTCTAGGTTCAATGTATCCTTCGATCTAAAAACATTTTACCCCGCCTTGGAACTTTCATTTTCACCTTGGAACTTGTGTTAGGGTATTGCGGTTCAATCTGAGCTGTAGATCTTCCTGTCGATCTTTCTTTACCATAGATTCTTTAACAATCTTCATACACGGCTTACCAATCATTTAATCCGCTGCAGCTCATCAGCTTCCTTCATTAAATATCACATGTAAACATTTAATGCATTTTGTTATAGCTCGGTTGTAACTTGGTAAATACTAAACTTCACTCGGTAGACATTCTACCTTCATTAACCAATAGCGATAACCTTAGGGTTTACCGACTAGGTTCTTTGCTCAGTAATATAGTATAGTATTAACCTTTCAAACAATAGCATATGTAGGATATCAAAACAATCTAAATATCATGATCTCATCATTGTCTAACTCGGTAATAGTTGCCCATTGAATAACTTATCCCCTTATTCATCATATTCTTTCTGTGTCTTTTACTGACATCTTTATACTCATCAAATCATACTTCTTAAGATATGGCAACATCATACTGAATTAGAAAATCAATTTCTTGACATCAGTGACAAAATAAAGACAGTAATCATCCTTAATTAGTTATATCCATAGTCATCAACAACCTTCTCAATATCCTTATTGAAATGCCAACAATCTCTCATTGTAATTGGAATGCCAACCTTCTTCTTCTCTGTTATAATGCCAACACATCCATCTATCCAAACAATATCTCTGTCCATTCATCCATCCATTCTCTTAGTAATCCTTGGTTCTCCCTTGTCATTGGTTCCAGTCCATCTATCCTATCCACCCCATCCTATCCAATTTCTAATCCAATCCTATATCATCCAATCATATTCTCCATCTCTTCCAATTCAAATCATTAATCGTATCCACCAATCCACCCCATCCTATCCAATTTCTAATCCAATCTTATCTCATCTAATCATATTCTCCATCTCTTTCAATTCAATCATTAATCCCATCCCCAATCCAATCCTATTCAATCATCTGTCCCCCTTTTCATCCTATCTAATCATTTATCCTTCTTCCAGTCCTATCCAATCCATCAAACTGAGCTTTCCCCATCAAACTGAGCTTTCCCATATTGAGCTTACATTGACTTGCGCCTAATCCAAGCACCAATCCATACTGCGCTAATCAAATCTAAGCAACAATCCTCTCATCTTCAGATCTTGCACATCCATCCATCAATCTATCCACACCCTACCCATTGGGATGAATCCTTCCCATATCTGGCAGTTTATCCAAATCCATCACCTGTCCATTGGGATGCATCCTTCCCTAGTCCGGTAGTTTGTCCAAATCCATGTCCTACTCTTGGCAAGAGACGTCAGTTGGTCATGTGCATGTTGTTTACATGGTTGGTGTTTTTGTTTTGATTTCTATCTTGCGTCCTAGGACTATACCGACTCACAACTGCCTTGATCATCATATTTATTGGTATGTCTGGGTTGGTGTATAATAGGGCACAGTTTTCATGGTATGGTGTGTTTGAAGGTTTTCCTTGTACGATCCGACAACCCTGCATTAGTTTTTATCAACACTTGCATGATTGTATGCAAGGCATACTTGTCTGTCTAAGCATCAGTCCACGGCTTGGATCTTCATATAATTCTGGTTCTTATAATCAATGGTGTAGACTATCCATGGCAATATCAAACCTAGGTTTTCTCTCTATATTTGCTCAACAAGAAATCCAATCCATTTATCATTTCTTTATCTCATTACCTCTTTCATCTTCTTCATCCTTTCATCACCTAGTCTTCTAATCCATTTCGAGAGCACACCCATGTTCTTCGAACCAGCATGTCCTCTTGAGGGGGCATACAACTACTTACTCATCATCATTCCTCCCCATCATTCTTCCTCATCTTATGACTAGGGCATCATGCTATTAGTCCTTATCCTTTTCTTCCACTATGTTTTATTCTTCTTTGGTATAACATCATTTCATGACGCTATATCAAAGAGGGGCAAAATGTAGACACCTAAAATTAATATTTAATTAATTTAAGCCTATCAACATAATTAATTGATTAAATTGTGTTATCCTTATTCCTCCCGGTGTTAATTAAATCTAATTTAATTAATCTTGTCACTATGGTCCAATAATTAATTTATCAAATAAATTATTACCTTGTTCTTCTAAATTCCCTCCAATAATTATTTCCTCTAAACCCACTCAATTAATTAATTATAATTAATTAACCTAGTCATGTGACTCCTACAAATCACTTTTCCTAATCCCACTCAAGCTAATTAATCCTTCTAGAATCTCTCATAATCATGGTTATCATTATTCTCCAATTTTTAATTCCCACTCATGTCACATCAACATCGAGTCTCTCAAAGAAATTCCAATTTCTTTGAATCCATCAATGCATCCTTATTTTGCAATTTTTAATTCCTCATTTTGAATTCAAATTTCTTTTCCCCCTCTTCTCAAGGAATTTTATATTCCTATTTATTTTCCCAAGGCACCCTTGATCCATGCCTTCTATTTGAATCAATCTCAACCATCCATAAGGAAATCAATCTTGGCCCTTCCTTGGTCTCCTCCAATCTATAAGTTGGAGATCATTTCCTCCTCAAAGGATCATCTTCTTCATAGCATCCTCATTCTGCTTCTATCCTCTTCTATCTTCTATTATCATGCCATCATAATGTCTTCATGATCCTCTATCCAATCCTCTTCTAATCCAAATCCTCATCCATCTACCACAATCCAATCCAAATATTGATCCAACAATCTTGTTGAAGCAAAGGAGAGCCAACCACATCAAGCAATCTAGGAGCAAATCAACATCAAGTCGGAGGCATTTTGGCACATTTCAACTTCGTCCAAGCTCCATTGAGGAAGAAGGTGAAAGCAAGGTATAATTGGGTTTTATTGCATTGTTTGTGTTTCATGATTTTTTGCTTGTTTATTTGCAATATATCCATCTTACTCTCCTTCTAGGCTTTTTTACCCTCTTCACCTACTGTCTAAAATATCTTCAATCATATTCAGTTCCTTTAGGAATATCTACTTCTCCAGGTCTGCTATACTATCCTCATAGAATTTTGTCTCATGATACTGATGTAGATCTATAATTTTAAATATAGGTGAAATACCCAAATTATCTGGTAACTCCACTTCATATGCAGTTCCAAAATTGAATTTCTTCAAGATCTTACAAGTTCCAAACTTCCTCATCTACAACTTATTATAGGCTCCAATTGGAAATCTCTCTTTTCTTAGATACACCATCACTTCTTCCCCGACTTCAAATTCCTTATGTCTCCTCTTCTCATCTACTTTCTCCTTATACTTATTGTTCATGTCCTCTAAATGTTGTTTAACCTGACTATGCAATGTCTTCATATGCTCTGCAAATTCTTCTACTTTCGCACTCATCTTGTCTTCATTACAGATATCTCTCAATTCTAATATGCCTCTAGGTGTGCTCCTATGAGAATATCGAAAGGTGTTCTTTTTGTACACTCATGTTCACTGAATTATTGTAGGCAAATTATGCTTATGCAAGAATCAAGTCCCAATTTCTGGTTTTCTCTCCTACTATGCATCTCAACAAATTTCCCAAGCTCCTATTCAGTACCTTTGTTTGTGCATTTGTCTATGGGTGAAAAGTAGAACTGAACTTCAAATCTATTTTCATCTTCTTCCAAAGTTTCCTCCAAAAATATCCAACAAACTTAGTGTTTCTATCTGAAACTATGCTGTCAGGTAATCCATGTAATCTCACCACTTCCTTGAAAAATAGGGCTGCAACATGTACTGCATCTAAAGTCTTTTTATAAGGTATGAAATGTGCCATCTTTGAGAATCTATCCACCACCACAAATATAGAATCATTTCCTCTATGTGTCTTAGGAAATCCAAGTATAAAATCCATGCTTATGTCCTCCCAAGGTCTCTTCGTAACTGTCAAAGGCTTATATAATCCAACATTCTAACTACTACTTTTTACAAGTTGACAAATCCTATAGCTCTACACAAATTTCTTGACATCCTTATGAATCTGAGCCAAAATTAATTCTCACTAATTAGTGCTACTGTCTTATCAACACCAAAGTGTCTGACTAATCCTCCACTATGCTTCTCCTTTATCAAACTTTCTCTCATAGAACTTCTAGGTATACATAACTCAACTCCTCTGAACAAAATCACATCTTCCATGAAATAATCCAACCACTTACTTCTGTCCACCATAGCCAGTTCCTTACAAGCTTTCCAAGGTTCCGCAAAATCTGAGTCATCCTCATAAAAGTTCTTCAATTCCTTAAAACCTAATACCTCCACTATCATCTCTATCAGCAAATTCCTCCTTCTGCTGAATGCATCAACAAATCTATTTGACTCTCCATTTCTATGCTTCAAAACAAAGGTATAACTTTGCAAGAACTCCACCCATCTCATATGTCTCTAATTCAAATTACTCTGACTGTTCAAGTACTGCAAATCTTGATGATAAGTATACAACACAAACTCCTTAGACAACAAGTAATGTATCCACTTCTTCAAAGCTTGAATTAAGGTATATAATTACTAATCATACACTGAATATCTCCTCCTTGCATCATCCAACTTCTCACTGAAATAAGCTACCGATCTTTCTTCCTGACTCAACACAACTCCAATTGCATTTCCACTTGCATCATAGTCTACTTGAAATGCTTTACTAAAATTCGTTAAAGCTAACACAAGTTCCTTTGTCACCTTCTAATTCAACAATTCAAAGCTCATGTTTTCTCCAGTTGTCCACTTAAAATCCTTTCTATCTCCTCTCATTGTCTCACTCATAGGGCTACAAATTGAACTGAAATTTCTGATAAACTTCCAGTAGAAACTAGCCAATCTGTGAAATTAACTTACCTCTCCAATGCTTTCTGGTGTAGGCCATTCAAACAATTTCTCTTACCTTCTCAGGATTCATTTTCAATCCATCTGCAGATATTATAAATCCCAAATAGACTAACTCTTCCTTCATGAAGTTGCACTTGTTAATGTTTATCAACAACTTCTCCTCTCTCAACCTCTGCAAAACTTGTCTCAAATGCAACATATGTTCCTCCTTGCTCTTACTGAAAATGAAAATGTCATCCAAATACACAATTACAAACTTACCCAAGAATTTCTTCAATACCTCATTCATCAGCCTCATGAAAGTACTCAGTGCATTATTCAATCCAAAAGGCATCACCAACCATTCATATAGTCCTTCATTTGTCTTGAATGTTGTCTTCCACTCTTCTCCTTCTCTAATTTTGATCTGATGGTATCCACCCTTCAAGTCTATCTTTGTGTAGTATTTGAGTCCACTCAAACAATCCATTCTAGGCAAAGGAAATATGTGCTTGACTGTGATCTTGTTTATTGCTCTGGAATCAATACACATCCTCCATTCTCCATTCTTCTTAGGTACTAATACTGCTAGAATTGCACAAGGACTCAAACTTTCTCTGATCAAACCTTTCCTCAACAATTCTTGTACTTGTCTATTCATCTCCTCATTCTTTGTCGGTGTCATTCGGTGTGTTGCTTTATTAGGAAAACTAGCTCTGGGAATCAGGTCCATACACTGACTGATACTTATCATAGGGGGTAATCCATCAAGTACATTATCTAAAATGACGTCTTCTTACTCTGTCAACAACTCCTTTATCTCCTCTGGTTGTTCTACTTCATGCTGTGGATTTTCAGTCTTCTTAGGAACTATAGTGAAACATACATTCTCATGTCTTATCCCATCCAAGAATTTCCTTTCATCCACCAAACACATTCTAGCGTTGGTACAAACTTCAGTTTTCATAGGCTCCTCCAAGGGCAACAAGGTCTGCTTCATCCCATTTGCAATAATAGTGTATATGTTCTTGCTTCCATCATGTATTGCTTGTCTATCATACTAACAAGGTCTACCCAACAAGATATGACAAATATCCATAGGCATGGTATCACACAAAACTTCATCATGATAAGTTCTAATCTTCAATTTAAATAAACATCATTCACTTACTAATATCTTATGATCATCTTGAATCAATGCTATCTGATAAGGCTTCATGTGCTTCAAGCTCTCCAACTTCAGCTTATTCACCATCTCCTCTGAAACAAGATTATCTGAACTACCGCTATCAATTATGACTTTACAACACTTATCGGATACCTTACATGTAGTTCTAAACAAATTCCTCCTCTACAAGGGCTCTTCATCCTCTCTGATATGACACAAATCTCTCCTCATCACCAACAGTTCTCCATCTTCCGGTTTATTGGCCGATCCGGTATGGTCTTCTTCTGCCAATGCTTCTCTTCTAGTGTTCTCTACCTTCTTGAATTCAAAACTGTGATGCCCTTCCCCTCCACACTTAAAGAAGGTTCCTCTAAACACTCTTTTATCTTGTCTTCTATCATCTTTTCCATAACTCTCATTCCGATATCCATCAGATTCTCTTCTTTGATAAAAATTTCTATCATCCTTCCGGTATGAATTCCATCTCTACTAACTTCTTTGTCTTTGATCTGATCTGTACACGGTCCTCTTCCTCCATAATAGCTTCTTCCTCCTTGAAATCTTCGTTTGGAAACCTTTTATCTCTACCTCTTTACTTCTGCTCATGTCTTTTGTTCAACTTCTCTTCCGCTTTCAGGGCATATTGATAAGCTTCCTCGATACTCTGCAACTTGATTAAACTAAGTTCATCTTGTATAGACATTTGCAACCCATTCAAATATCTAGCAACATGTTCAATCTCATCATGAGTATGTCTCGATATGATATTCAACTTGTAGAATGCTTTGGTATACTCCTTCACACTGGATTCCTTTTTCTTCAGGTTCTACAACTTCTGAAATAGATTCACTTGATAATCGACAAGCATAAAATTAGATTTTAACTTACTAATCATCCACTCCCAAGATTTGATCTTCTCTTTACTTCTTCTCTATCTATCTACATGCAAATGTTCCCACCAAAGAGATGCATGACCTTTCAACTTAGTGCAAGCATATCCCACCTTCCTACCTTTTGTAGTGCCATCAAAATCAAAACAATTTTCCATTTCCATGATCCAATCTAAAAATTCAATCAAATCCAACTTGCCATCGTAATCCAGTGGGGTAAAGTGTGGCCTGATATTCACTCTAGACAATGCTCTTATAAACCTTTCTTCATTCGGATCATTCGCCGATGGATTTTCTCCTTGTTCTCCAACCACTTCTTCTTCATCATCATCACTTACATCTTCAACATGTCGACCTCTTCTCTCATCCATTTCAACAATTTTTAATCGGCCTGCAATTCCTCTCAACATTTTCATTACAGCAGGGTCTGCATTTCCACGTGCTCCACCGTTTCTATTTCCTCTTCACTCCATCTTCTCGCAAGTCCTCTGCAGTTGTAGGATGGATCCGCAATCCACCACCCTACAAAATTTTTTTATAAGACAACGAAATCTTCAGAATGAAAACTCACTCGGATACCACTTGGTGTAATCACGGTGGGAGGGTCCTCAAAGAGAAAACAGTTTGGACCATGCAACAAGAGTTACACAACAAAAACAACTCAAAGTGATGGAGGCAATGTAGAAATAAATTATATTATTTCATGAAAATCAGTTACAAACTGTCGGCAACATGTGGGCTCACAAAATTTGGCTCACAAGCCTAAGTACAAAACATGTGTGTTATGCAACATTCGGGCTCAAATAAGAATGTGAGCCAACTACGAACCTCCTAACCTTGAAATTATTCTTTTAAATTCTAAAATTTGATTCTAAATGCTTAATTATAATTATTTATATAATCAAGGGCGATTTGTATTGGCCTAAGGTGGAACAATCGCCGATGAATAAGATGAAACGTGTAAAACAACAAGGTCGACCTCCACCAAAGAGATCAATCCATAAAAATCCATAGGATGAAGTGTGGATCTAAGGGAAGGTTGGTCAAATGCCAAGGAACATTGGAAACAATGAATTGAAGCTCCGCAAGCTATGAAAATGATATGGAAGATCGCCAATAGAAAAATAGGTCCAAGCAGTAATGTTGTTCTAAGCCAGTAAACTATCTCGGATTCTGGAACCGATAACGTGCCGAAAAAAAGATCTAAATGTCCTGCAGACCAAGGATAAGGTAGATGAAATTTTCCATGAACAAAATCTAGCTCTACAAGATCCGATGAGCAAATGCAAACAAACATGGAAAGAAATGCTAAACTGCAAATTGAGAACAAACTAAAAAGGAAATATTTTTGGTTGATGCAAGATTGCCATGAACCAAGGATGCTCCTGCATCAACCAGCGATGGAATGTGCTAAAATTATGGTTGAATGTGCCATACACTACAATGCACAAGAGAAATATTGTTGCGCCAGATGGGAGAGTATTGGCTCATATTGGAGATTTGGCTATTCAGGAACCATTTGGAATACCAAATTACAACCGAACTTCCTATAAATCTAAATAAGAAACAAAAAACTTTATGAGTAACAACTTGAGCTTTGCGTAATGAATGTAAACAAAGAGTGGCTAGAGAAGCCAAGGCCCACCCTCAAGAGAGTGCCAAAGAAACTGCTTCGCATTGACTTCAAGGAGGACTATGGTGATATAATTTTACTTCTAAATAGACTAATGGGCAGCCCTCGGGGTGTGCCATTTGAAACATGGATGTACTATTTCATTGATGAGATCACCTTTGGGGTCAAAATGTCCAATTGGTCTAGGATAATTAGCGACAACCTGAATAAACGGCTAAAATTTTTAGAAAGGACAAAGTCCTTTTACATGAGCTCCTACATCGTGTATCTACTAGCAAAAAACCAGAGATGTACCAGACTGATTTGCAAATGCATAGTAGGTAATGGCGAGAATGAGTTTAAATCCTATGATTATTATCCACAGCTGCAACTGAGTGAGAAGGCCCACTTCAAAAGGGTAAATGATGCATTTTGATGTACATCACCAGGACATTGAAAGGAGGAACTCATCAGAGACTTACTCAGGAAGCCAAGAGCTTAATACGCAAGTATGGATAGTGGTTTATCCAGTATAAAAAATTCACATACATAAGAGTCCAAGGATTTACCGGATGTCCTTATCGGCTTCCGATTTTTCCCACTAATAGAATGATCTTGCTTGAAGTCCTTAGACAGTTGGAAACATATTAAGGCTTCCAAAGGACAAAACAAAAGACGATCATTTCCTTTCCAATTTTTAATGGAAATTATAATACCCTAAAAATGGTCATCTAAACCATGGGCCCCTAATCTCGACAACATCACCAAGGTCCTAACCAAAGGCAATTAAATCAATCTTGAGCACATTATCAATTCTTTAATCATCAAATATCACATGGCAAATCAACTACTCAATATTAATTAAATATTTATTTAATTAATCAAATCATTTCCAATAATATCATTTTGATCAATTATCCCATTTTAATTTATTAAATATCCTTGCATATTTAATTAATTAATAAATTTGCCATTCAATCATGCAAACAGGATTAATTTATTACAAAAGATGAATTAATTTATTACAAAGAGTTGAATTCAAAATAAAACAAAAAAGAATTGAATTGAGAGAGAAATCAAACTTGAGATATTATTTCTTTTTCTAAATTTAGAACTTGAAATCAGAAAACCAATTTAATTGAATTATTGAATTATTCTCTAAAATTGGAACTCAAAGCTTTTCAGAAAAAGAAGTTCAGGTGCATTGAAAAGACCTTTTTCTTAAATAAATCAAATAATTGCATGGGATTAATTTATTATTATTTTTCAATGCAACTTGACTTCTAATTTGAATGCATTTCAATTAAACTATAATTGGAATCTATCTCAAGGTTAACTGAATCTGATTTCTTAATTATTTTCAATTAATCTTAAATTGAGTTTTTTCTCTTGCAATTTTCTATAAATTCAGTGTTCAGCTCTCATTCCAATTCACCCCAAAGATTTTTGAGAACACGCTTGGAGATTATTATCACGCTAATTTTGCTCTGGAGTCATTGAAGATTATTGTGCTTTTTAGATTGTTTACATCCATTTTCCATCCATTATTGCTTGCATCCATTGTTGCTTGAATTGATTATTGCTTGAATTATTCATCCATCTTGCATCCATATAGCTTAATATCATATAGATTAAATCCTTCATCTTGGTGTAGTCTAGTCACTGGTATTGCTTACAAAAACCTGAGAGCAATCTTATACTCACATCTTTTAGAAGGCAATTGGTCGCTGTGCTATGGTTTATTACTTATTGATTATTGATTACTAACCATGCATATAATGACTTAATTGAAGTGTTGTGCTTGTATCTACAGGTTCACTTTTTCACACACACATATCTGGAGCCCACCGTGGGGCCCGAAGACTACACTTTTTCGGCCTCCAAGACTGACCACTTCTTTTTCTTGTTATTTTCCAGATTTCAGATTTTTTTATTTTTTTTTTCGTCTGTACATCTCGAACGACAATTTTTACAGGCTGAAATGACAAACTGCAGGTGTCGCACGAATTGCAAATATCCTATCGTACAAGCAGATCCTCTGTCGTACGAGCAGAAATCCTGTCGTACAAGCAGACATCATCAATAATCTTCTTTCGTATGATACTGCATCCTGTCTCGTACGAGTCAAGTGTCTGTCGTATGATTCTGTATTTTCTGGTAAAAGAGGCAAATTTCATAATTTTCTCATTTCTGATTGATTATTCTGACAACTGACCTTGACTGTTTATCTGTCTATCTTAGAATTTTTCACAACCTAACTAATTTTTGCAAAACTCTTATCGAAGAATATGCTTGTCGCACAAAGACAATATGACTACTGATTCGTTGCCTTTGCAGGTTGCCTAAGGAGAATCAACCAAATAGCGTGTATTCTTTAAATTCATTTTTAGGAACCTAACTTGCTATCTGGTTAAAGAACAAATTTGTCTTTCCTGATTTTAGAAGATTCTGAGAGGTAGGAGAGTATGCTCTTGTCTTTTTCTAGACAATCAGAAATCCAGACCCTTGAAGCTTTCTCTTTGTTTGAGATTTGTACATCTTTAGTAGGCCTGCCCTCCCGAGAGGTTGAAAAATTCTTAAAGCCGTTACGGTCGGTGTGAGGGGAACGACCTAAGTGGGAATGGCTAGACGCCAAGTACTCCAACCCACTATAAAATAAACACGATTTGATGAAAATCAAGTCAACGACAGTGCTCGAGAATAGTTCTCCTCCGTACCCTCGAGTATATTAAACCTTGGTTTTCAAGAATGGGAGACCTCTTAATTGAGTTTATACCTTGACGCGCCGAACGGATCCCTGACTAAATCCAATTTAAAATTAGAAGCTACCTAGTTCACCTCCGAAAGGGGGATAATCTTTGTGCAAGAGAGATAGTAACTCTCCCAAGATACTTGTCATTTCGTGCCCCATTAGCGTTTGGAGTCAGATAATACAGTGTTGAGAATCCACTACATGAGACTCAGCAGTCGTATTCTGATTAGCTATTGGGTGTGTACCTGAGTCTACAATCAAAGGTTTTCTTTCCTCACCAAATTCCTTAGGGTTTGCATGCTGTGATTGGAGTCACTATACATACTACTTATTTTCTGTGTTCTCATCTCTGAAACAAAAAAAAACTGAAATACCAAAAATTGGTGAAGACCAGAAACAAATCAGTGAGTCGAACTCTGTCCGTGTCAGAAACTAGTCCATCCTAAATTGAAACTCTGTTTGTGTTAGAAACTAGTCCATCCTAAGTCAAAACTCTGTCTGTGTCAGAAACTAGTCCATCCTAAGTCGAAATTCTATCCGTGTCAGAAACTAGTCCATCCTAAGTCAAAACTCTGTCTGTGTCAGAAACTACTCCATCCTAAGTCGAAACTCTGTCTGTGTCAGAAACTAGTCCATTTTAAGTCGGAAATCTATCCGTGTCAGAAACTAGTTTATCCTAGTAAAAAATCAGTCCATCTTAGAATTAGTCATACTCAGTTATCATACTCAGCAATCAGAAAAACTCAAAATTTCTAGGCTCTATCCTGTGAACAGTTGTACGAGTCTGATAATCCATCGTGCTGCACCAGGTCCTGTGTCGTACGAGTCTACAAGTTTGTCGTCCTATACCATATTATCTGTCATACAAGTTTGAGTCATCTATCGTCCTGCATTGTATCCTGTCTCGTACGAGACAAAATTGCCCTCAGTCTTTTGTCATCCTGAACATGCCCATTTGTTGTACGGTACGAGGCAGCAACTCGTACGAAACAAAACTATTGTCCTTCTGTAGCTGCTAAATTGTCGTCCGGTCCAAAAAATACTGTCGTACGAGTCTCTGGTTTTGTCAGAACAGAATAGTCAAACTTGCCTAAAAATAGCTTATAGCGAACATAATACTGGTTATCAATTTTCCTGAGCATAAACAGATCAAGACAGTGTACCACTACCATTTGTGTTGCACGATTTGGTCGATCACCTTTCAGCTAGTTCAATCAACTACCTATCAAATTTTAGTCACTTAGATAACGTCTTATACAGGATAGATCGTTCCTAAAACCAAACTGAATCTTACACTACGCTTAGAATCAACTTAGATAACATCTTAGACAGGATAGATCGTTCCTGAAATCAGACTAAATCTCTATTGTTTCTCCTAAACAAATACTCTAAACAGAACAACTAGCTTTGAAATTGATCTTGACCTCTGCATCACAAACAACTTTAGGTCACACAAATCCATAAAGATGCCTATTTAAACCAGGAGTTCTCGTAAGAAACAAGCCAAGGGCAAAGAACAAACCTTCACCTATCAAGATAATCCATTCTACATAAAGGATCCACTCACTGACATGCCGTCGTCATCAGGCGGACCAATTTTTGATGAACCAAAATCTTCCACTATACATGAGACAGAATACAATGATGGAAACAAAACTGACCGTAATATTCCCTAAAATCATAATGACTCCACATCATCAAGTGAGACTGACGAAGACACTAAACCTCCAGAAAAATAAATCCTTGACTGTCAGAAAGACAAAGACTTTAGAAAAATGATGAAAACTATCATGACCCGAGAGAAGGAAGACTATTTCTTAGAACTAGCAAAACAAGGTGCCAAACTTCCTATTGGATATGATGTCCAGACAATTGTTACTAAAAAGGAAGACTCACTTATACTCATGGTACACAAACAATTACTAGTGTTGCGGATGGAGGTCATAGAACTGAAGAATAAGGACAAGTCCCCAAAACAATATTCTCTTGAAACAATATGTCCCTTTCCATTTGACAAGAATCTACACATGCCTCCATTTTCTCCATGAGCGGAAATCCCAAAATTTGACAAATATGATGGTACCTCAGATCCTCAAGATCATGTTAGGGAATTTAGTGCTACTTGTATGGAGTTCATGCACGATCAAACATACCTCATGCGTCTCTTCCCAAGGAGTTTAGGGGGTCAAGCAATGAAATGGTTCTCAAGTCTGCCCAAAGGAATAAAAACATTTCAAGAACTAATCCAACTATTTTTACAACAATACTTATACAACATTCGACATCCTGTGACTATGATCTATCTTTGTAATACTCAACAGAAAATAGGGGAACCTCTTCTTACTTTTCTCCAATGCTAGAGAAAGATGTTCTCTAGGTACCCACGACCTATTCCAGACTCTGAGAAAATGGATATATATGTCAATAACTTGGTCCCCAAACTGAAATATAGTGTACAAATGCAAGTACACCCACCATTTAACAAAATGATAGATAATGCCATTCGAATGGAAGATGTGCTCATAAAGAAAGGAGATATCACGCCTTGGAAAGAAACACAAATAGGATCTAGCTCTAAAGAGAAGAACAAGCATTGGAAATTTGCCAAAGACAACAACAAGAATGTTGTTAATGATGGAGTACTAGACATTGTCAAAACCAACTCAAAATCCACAATATTCAACTTGGCTAGTGGTACACAAGCACTTAAAGCTGCTGAGATTGCAGCAGAGAATCCGCCAAAGAAAACAAATGAATGGTTCAAATAAAAGCCTTGGCTTTCGAAATCTAAGCGTGATTTTACTCCTCTTGAAGAATAATATGAATCCGCTTTCAAAACTCTATTGGAAAACAACTTGATAACACTACTAGATAACTCCAGACCATATGATCTAGATGTCAAACCAAGATGGTGGAGAGAAAATGAATACTATGACTTCCATCAGAATAAGGGTCATAACATAAACAATTGCATGAAGTTAAAACATGAGATTCAAGATCTCATAGATGCTGGTAAAGTTGTTGTTGGGAATCATCCAACCAATGCTGATCATAAAGCATTTAAAGACCCTTTGCCTGCTTACGAACAAGGTGATTCCTCAAAGACCAAAGGAGGTGCTAAGGTAAATTATACTTATGCCAGCCAGGACAACGTTATCAACATGATTGAGCTTTCACACTCGGAATATTGCAATGCGATTATAGTTCAAGATAAACCAAATGAATCACGATATGCAAGAGCTCTAACCCGATCTCAAAAGAAAGTCACTCTCCAAGGAGCTAGTTCTTCCACTCCAGCTCAGGAAACATCAATCCCAACAGCCTTGCCAAACAAACAAAAAGAATCAACCTTGGACAAATTTAAAAGGTTAACTTCATCATCATCCTCTAGATACAGTGTAGTTGAACAGTTAAAAAGGACAAATGCTCAAATTTCAATTTTTGAATTGCTACAACTCTCATCTGCTCACAAGGAAATCCTAGACAAAGCATTGCTCACTACCAATGTTCCAAAAGATTTAGACATTGATCGGTTTCAGTCTATTGTGGGTCATCTAACTTCACCTCACTATTTGACCTTCTCTAAAGAAGATGACAATTCATTAAATCATCCACATAACCAGCCATTGCATATTGAAGCCATGATCCACAAACACAGAGTCAAACGTGTTTTGATAGATGGACGCACGGGGTTGAATATCTGTACTTATCATCTACTTACACAACTAGGATTCTCTAAAAATGTCATTGATCCAGGCAAGAAAATAACAATAAAAGCCTATGATGAGGAAGAAAGGACCTCCAAAGGTCTAGTATCATTACCAATTAGAGTGGGACCAGTAGAGAGAGATGTCCTTTTCCAGGTTCTCGATATTCCATTGTCATACAATATTTTATTGGGTAGGCCGTGGATTCATGAAATGAAGGCAGTACCATCAACATATCACCAATGCTTAAAGCTTCCTTATAACGGAGCTGAAGTCAGTATTCATGCTGATACAAATGTCATCTGTAATGCATTGACAAAAGGTGCAGATACTTTTGTGCCTCATAATAGGGCAGCCTCTCCAAATGAAGATCCAGAAACATTAATGAAAGACTTAGAAAAGAGATTGAAGATTACAGATACCGGCATGGATGGCTACAAGATAGAACTAGTACTATCATTAGTTTCTCTCCCTCCATCGCCAAAACAGTTGGGCAAGCCATCAGAGGCTATGAGAACACAAACTTCGGCTTCGCATACCATACATGATGGTCTCTTTGTATAGTCTTCTACCTCCTTGGCAGATGAAATAGAAGAGGATGTTGTTCTTAACTGGCTCTTTAAGGAGGATAGTCAAAATGAGGAGGTACAACATTGTGAGATTTCCTCAAACCAATATGGTCATGGTTACAAAATGATTCAGTGCATGGGGTACTCAGGTACTAGTCCTTTGGGCAAACAAAAAGAAGGTATTATTGAACCAATTCAGCTACAAACCAAATCCACAAATGATAAGGCTGGACTGGGATACAATCCAAAAAAGACATCAGAACAAAAACATGTTTCTAAGTCTAAATGCTTGAAAAAGATATCGCCTTTAACATTACATGAAGCAGGCACTCAACAAACAAAAGTAGATTGTAGAAAAGAGAAAGAGGAATCAACAGTCAAGAAAGAAGAAATAGTCAGTGATCAGGCTTCGATGGTATCAGCTACGATAATACAAGAAGTTGAGGTTCTTGAGGATATAAGAGATGAAGTCGTAAGAATCAGAGAATTGTTTGCACCATTAAAAGTTGCAGTCACATATACTGGCAGGCAACAAGTAGATGATTCAGAGACTGATTCAAATGAGTATGAATGGGGTCCTAACTATCTTTCAAACACATCCACTACAGAAACTCTAGAAGAATCTAGTGGTGTCATAGATGATACTCAAGAGCTAATGCGCATAAAACTAGAGAAGGAAATACAAGAAATTAGACAAAAGAGGCAAGCAAATTATGAGCAAGGATTGAAAGAAGGAAGAATACTAGAAAGCTTCTCATTTATGTGCCCTTATCCTAAAACAAAAAAAATCAGTTATAACACTACACAAGAAGAGTTAGAAGCTACAGAACAAGAACTAGTCATCAGTCCAGAAGAAGCTAAATGGAGTAGACGACAACAAATCACATAAACAATGAGATCATGTCAACAGGTGTGTCAGATACAAATGACAAATGAACCACAACATGAAGGAACTTGTAGCATTAAAGATGTTGGTATTGATACCACACATATGCTTACTAAATCACCTGAAAGAGGCTTGGAAACTCCATCCGATGACTCTGATGAATTTGATGACAATCTTACTTATGATGCTATCCACTTAGCCTCAAATTCTAAATCATCTGATACAAACAATGAAAAGTTGCCTACTAGTCTTATTGCTATTAAACCACAATATGACATTCAGTCTGGCATAGTGAACGACGTTACAAGTATGTCTATTGGATTAGATTGATTAAATTCTAACGTGAACTTTAATAATCATGATTTGACTCTTCCTGGTCTCGAGACACTTACGCAAGATATCATTCTGGAACTCGACTTTTTGATCCGCAACTATGATAACAATACCGTGAACGCTCTTGAACCTATCCAAAATTTGTCCTTAGTACATCCCGAATTGATTGACTGTACTTTATAGAACCAACCCATGGATATACCTACTTTTGCCAATGGCTATACATTATCCTATTATCTCAATGCAGTAGAACCTATAAACTCTTCCACCAGTGAACAGAGTGAAAATATGACTGAAGCGGATATCAAGTATCTTAGTCGCAAAAACAAGAAAAATAAAAATAAAAGAGCTGATGGCGAAAACCATATTGTGGCGTTGTCAAAATCTAAAAAAGAGAAAATAAAGGACGTACCTAAAGGTGAAAACCTCTTTGAGGCACCTAAAGGTGAGATACTTGGTATACTGCCCAGTCATTTCTAGGAGCGGTCTTCCATATTGATCAAGCCAACTCAGCCAGTGAATATCGGGAATCAAGAGACACCACAAATCATTCACGTAGCTCAATCACTATCAGTAGAAGAATTGAAGGAGTTCACTTAGCTATTCTTAGAAAAGAAAATAAACTTTGCATGGACATACTCTGATATGCCATGCTTGGATCCTGATCTCATTATGCACCATCTCTCAATCACGCCAGGAGTAAAACCAGTTAAACAAAAACTCCGTAAGATGCACCCGCATGTAGCACTATTGGTCAAAGCTGAACTAGAGAAACTGCTGAAAGCTGGATTTATTAGAGCAATAGATTATGTTGAATGGATTTTCAACATAGTGCCTATGTTGAAGGCAGATAAATCTATCAGAGTTTGTACAGATTTTAGAGATCTCAACAAAGCATGTCCAAAAGATGACTTTCCATTGCCAAATATTGATATGATAGTCGACATGACAGCTGGGTATGAGATGTACTCACTAATGGATGGATTTTCCAGCTACAATCAGATTAAAATCACTCTTGGAGATCAAGAAAAGACAACTTTCACCTGTGCATGGGGAACCTTTTGCTGGAACGTTATGCCATTTGGGCTAAAGAACGCAGGGGCAACTTATCAAAGAGCAGTTACAACTATCTTTCATGACATGATGCATAAGAATATGGAAGATTATGTTGATGACACCTTAGTGAAGACTATGAAAAGATCAACACATATTCAAGAGTTAGGTCCTATACTTGACGGAATGGAGAAATTCAAGCTCCGATTAAATCCAAAGAAGTGCGCATTCAGAGTGACATCTGGTAAACTACTTGGCTACATCATTTCAAAGAAGCGAATCGAGGTTGATCCTGAGAAGGTCCAAGCTATAATGGAGATGCCACCTCTGAAGAACATCAGTCAAATGAGAAGTCTACAGGGACGTCTCCAATCCATTAGAAGATTCATTTCTCAACTAGTAGACAAAGCTCAACCTTTCACAAAAGTATTGAGAAAAGGAATAATAGACAACTGGGATCAGCAGCGTGAACAACATCTTCGACAGATAAAAGAGTACCTGTCTAATCCACTGATATTGATGCCACCTATTCAGGGTAAGCCACTAATCTTATATATATCAGCAACTGATTCATCATTGGGGGCACTTCTGGCACAACAAGATGACAACAAAAAGGAAAGAGCTATTTATTACATCAGCAAGACATTGGTGTCTTATGAAATGAGCTACAGTATAATAGAAAAAGCATGCTTGGCATTAGTCATTGAATCACAGAAATTGAGGCACTATATGCTAGCACATTCAGTCAAGTTGGTGGCCAAAATCGATCCACTTAAGTATCTTCTTAATAAAGCAACACTCACCGGAAGATTGGCGAAATGGGTTATGATCCTTACAGAGTTTGACATTGAATATGTGGAATGCAAAGCCATAAAAGGACAGGAAATTGTTGATCAACTTGCTGAAGCTCCACTTGAGGATACTCAACCACTACACATCGAGTTCCCAGATGAATCAATAATGCATCTTACTCAACAACCCTGGAAGATGTTCTTCAATGGTTCCTTTACTCAAAATGGTTCAGGTGCTGGCATATTATTTATACTCCTCATAAGTATTCAATCCCAAAGTCTTACAAGATTATGTTTCCCTGCACAAACAATATTGCAGAATATGAAGCTTTGGTGAATGGGATAAAACTATCCATTGAATGGAAGGTTGCTGAATTACATATCTATGGAGATTCTCAGCTGGTTATCAATCAGATCAACTATACATATCAGACTCGAGATGAGAAATTGATGCCTTACAAGAGGATGGTGGACGATCTCAAGAAGTAATTTGCTTTTGCATCATTCCAACAGATTCCTAGATCAGCGAATAGAGCAGCAGATGCTATGGCCACCTTGGCATCTATACCTGAGTTACAGGAGTCCAATTTTTGCTTTGATTTCTTGGTGGAAGAGTTATATTACCCCGCTTATGATTCTCCTGAGACCCAAATAGTTCGTTCTATTATTGGACATGACTCATCCCGATACAACCATCTATTCCTATTTATGCAATCAAATTATCCTTGAAAACCTTACTCGTAATGAGAAAAGAAACCTAACTCAAAATGCTTTGCAGTATGTTATCATAGCTAATGATTTATTTAGACGAGGTTTGGATGGTACATTGCTTAGATGTCTAGAAACTGAAGAATCTAAATGTGTATTATTGGAAGTCCATGAAGGTATTTGTGGATCTCATTCTAATGGTTTTACTTTAGCTCATAAACTATTACGGGCTAGCTACCACTGGCCAGATATGGAAAAAGATGCCATAAAATTCGCTAAGACTTGTGAGAAATGTCAGCTTCATGGAAATCTCATACATGCCCCGGCAAGGGATCTCATACAATTCATTACACACTGGCCTTTTCAGCAATGGGTCTTTGATCTCATTGGTCAGATATATCCAACATCATCCAATAGGCATAAATTCATCACAACTGCCACTGAGTATTTCACCAAGTGGGTAGAGGCAGTTCCGCTCATCAAAGTAACTGGTAAACAAGTCACCTTGTTCATCCTAAACTATATCATTTGCAAGTATGGAATACCTTCGTCCATCGTGACTGATAATGGAGGACAATTCAAGAATAAAGATTTGGACGAGCTTTGTGAGAAATTCAAAATAAAGCAACACTGGTCATCAGTATATTACCCTCAAGGTAATTGACAAGTTGAGGCATCTAACAAAAACCTACTGACTATCTTGCACAGAACAGTGAACAAATCTGGGAAGGATTGGCATCTGCAGCTCAATCTTGCACTATGGGCTTACAGAACAAGTATCTGAAAACGTATTGGGGCTACACCTTTCTCTTTGGTGTATGGGTCCGAAGTAGTATTACCTATTGAAGTAGAAATATCGTCTCTAAGAGTTTCATTGCAAGTTCTTGTTACTAATGAAGATCATAGAATATCTAGATTGCAAGAACTCAAATTGTTGGATGAGCATCGACAAGTCGTGTTTGATCATCTCAGAGTGTATCAGAAGAGAATATCTAGAGGATATAACAAGAAAGTTCAACAAAGAGAATTTCAAGTTGGTGACCTAGTCTTGAGAGAGAATCCAAAAAATCAACAGTTTCGCGACAATAAAAGGAAGTTTGAACCCAACTGGCTGGGTCCCTACATTGTTACTGTAGTATTTGGCTCTAGTGCCTATCAAATCTCAAACTCAGAAGGAGAACAGCTCCGTGAACCACTTAACACCATCCACTTGAAGAAATTCTTTGCTTAGCATTCTCTGCTTTAGAAAAATTTGTATAGTTTGAAAAGGTTTTGAAAAAAATAAAAAAATAAAAAAAAATCAAAAAGAACAAAAAAACAAAAGAAAAGAAAAGAAAAGAAAATATATATGAAAGAAAAACAATTGCCCTGGTGAAAACCTGGTAAATAGGCACCTTGGTTAAAAAAAAAAGAATCTCTGCCAAGCAGGTGAAAACCTGGCAAACAGGCACCTCTTGTACTCAAGCGCTCCATCTATCAACGCAACGTTGACATTTCCCGCTTTCATGCATCATTTGCTTTCGCTTGTACATAATTTTAGTCACTTTCGTGACATCCTGGTTCTTTGGAACCCTCATGACTTGAAGCTGATCAATGTCCTAGTCTTAGGTTACTCGACAGAGCACATTACATAGCCTAAGCAGTGTCAACCAAGTCATTCTTCCATCAGTGAAACCTGGTCGTCCACTCCGAGTCAGTCACCTGTCTCCTAACTACCAAAGAGTTTATCACTGAGTTCACAAGGAAAACAACATAATGGAAAACAATCACTAAAAAGTTTGAGCTATGAATGAAAATTTTCTTTGTATGTTTTCTTTTATATTGATTTTCGATTACTGTCCCTCTGAGTGACTCAAGGAAGTCTATTGTGACTAAGAGGAGCAAGGATTGGGGGCATAATATTTTCTTTGTTTTCTGCTTGTAGGAATGATCCCAATGATCTGGAAACATATAAATTAGCTGGGTGTCTGTGATAAGAGCCTTCACATCAAGGTGAAATTGCCTCACATACCTTGACTCCACTTATTTGTATGCTACAGGGAGGTCCATACCATTTCTTTGTTTGTTTTGAGGGAATTTCTTTATGATGCAATTTAGGTCCCTGCAAAATTTGTCCAAGGATATGAATGAAAAAAAGGGTCATTGTGGACAAGATAATTAATATTGCACATTGAAAATGAAAGGAACTCTAACCTGCCTGTTGTGTTCGTTATGCTCAATGATGAATCTTAAGTATTTTAAATCCAGTGACTAGGTTTAGGTTGCATTTTGCACATCATTTTGCATATCATTTTGCATTTTTGTGAATCTAGAGTGATTCCAGTATGGTGATAATCTCTTTATCTTCTGAAGGAGAGCTGAAAGCATCATCATTTCTTACGCTAAGTGGTCTTTTTATCATGATTTCTTTGATTGAGTACTTGTGTTTTGAGATGTTTTAGCTGCATACATAACATTTCATATAGCTTCATACATTTCATTATTAATCATTTGCATTATCATTTATTTGCATATAAAAGAAACAAAAATATACATTCATAATCATTTGCATTACATATATTCATAAGGAAAAGAAATGCATACATATAGAATAAAACATATAAGAGACATCTTATAAATGAATCAACACAAGTATGATGAAGTCAAATCGGATCTCATGTATATATATAATGTCAAGTATAAGAGTACAAAATGATGTCCAACATACATATACAAACTCCTATCGGAGAAAGAATCGTATAGGCTACAAAAAATGGGGGTGTCTACAATAAAAAAAGAAAAACCAAGCTACAAAAAAAAGAATCATCTAGCTAGAGCCCTCTCCCTCATCGCCTGGTGGAGGAGCAGGAGCTTGATGTCTAGGATCCTGGCGCGGTGCTCATGCTCCCTCTGATCTAGCCATATACTACGAATAGGGTTGCACCTGTTGTGCAACAGGAACTGCGACACTATATGCCGCCACATAATATGCTGCCCTACTGCTCTGGAGAAGGACCTCCTGTCGTAGAGACTCGATCTCTACTCTCAACTCTGCTATCAATGCTGTGATCTAGTGATCACACTCAGTCCTCACCTCGATCAGCTATCGGTCTCGCTTCGCCAGCTGAGTCTGAGCCACTGTCAACTGTGACTGCAGCTTTGTAAGACGTGCTCTCATCGACCGTCTCGTGTCAGCCCCCTGCTCTCTTGCAGGCTCTCTGCCACCATCTCCACTGCCATCTCCACCTGTGGCTCCACCCTGCTCATCCCGCCATTACCGAACCTACCTCGGAGCTACTCGCTCCTCCTCTCCACCACCCAACCTCATGCCTACTCTCCCAAGGGATCTACCCTCACCCCTCTATTGTCCAACATCAACTGGCACCCTGTTGCTACTAGCACCAGGATCTCCACCTGTCCGCCTCGGAGCCTCAGCTCTCTGTCCCTGTCTCTGGCCCTGTCCCTGTGCTAGTGTAGGGGCATCATCCTCCACATCCTCAATATGAGGAGCCTGCTCTCCCGGATCTATAAATCGAGGGAACAGATGTTGCTGAAAGTAATCCCTATACTGGGGCAATACCCCCGCATCTGCTACATCCTCCAAGTAATCCCATCTCAGGCGATGTAAACCTATTAGCTCCTGCATAGCCAAAGCATACAACAACCATGGAGACCATCCCTACCTCTCCTCATCAGCATAGCATGCATAGGCTATATACTCCTACGAGATCCCCTGAGGTCGGTCGTACTGCCTCATCACTCACGAAACAATGAATCACTCCACAACAGTTTGTGATCTCCCGATTAGTGGGCGTGTCACAAAAAGGTCCATGCAAACCCTCCGCCAGTCCTCCCACAGCTCCGATCCTCTGTATGGTCTCCATACGATGGCTATTAGGTCATCAAGTTGTCATCTCCAGAAGTCTGTCTTGCCCAGATGGGGCTGTGTGATATATCCGGCATACCTGTAAATGATCAGTTGCCCAAGCTCTCTACTGTCAACTACAATTGGCCGACAAATGGGAAGGTTCTCCCAAGCCCACACCTACAAAATGTATACACTCGTGGCCATGCTCTGCCCATCTCTGTAAATGATCTCATGCATCTCCTGATATATGTGAGCCAATAAACAAGAACCCCAGCCAAGTCTCTGAGGGGTCTCTATCAACCTCTCTAGCATCCGGCTCGATCCGCTCTGGAAACCCTGCTGCCCTCTGTCCGGCATCAAAAAGCAACTGATGAACCCTGCTAGAACACATGGTAGGGGATACTCCTCATTGTACCTACTCATAATTATGTCCCAACTCATGGAACGAGTCAAAATGTCAGGATCCCTGAATATGTTCCTAAGTGCCTATAGTCCAAGTAATAACGTGGTATCATAATCCACCTTATCCCGAGCAAAAGGGATACGAAGGATCCTGCACACATCCTTGGGAGTGATAGTCAACTTCTCAACTAGCAAATGAAATCTATTATGCTCCAAATGAAACTGCTCTACTAATGCCGTGAGCATCCCGTGATTCACACGGATGTCAGGTAATCACAATAGATGAGTCAAGCTACACAAATCAACATGAGCCTGCTCAACCTCAGATAAATGACGAACTAATACCATCGTAGGTGGATATACACATCTGAAGAGCACATGAAGTAATCGAACCTACAAAAACCCAACAACGAGCATCAGAAAACATTCTAAATGAGCCTACAAGAGAAGTAAACAACACGCAAATCCAACTAAGTCAAATGCAAAACCAAAATTTCATGTTTACTGTTTCAAAAATGATCACTGTCTTTCGAACGACAAAACAAAGTCAAGCAACATCTTGTACGAGTCAGGAATGGCTCTTGTACGAGAAAATAACCTCGAACGATAAACTTTTACACATTGCACGACAAAATGGTCTTCTAACCAACTTGTCGTACGACACGAGGGTGGACCCCGTACGACAAAACTAGTAGGCTCAAACGAAAAAAGATTTTTTACCAGTTTCTCGTACGAGACAGGATCCTGTCTCTCACGATAAACCGAGACACCCGACCCAAATCCCGTGAAAAACTTCAAAAAAGCATAAAAAAATTCAAAATTGGAAACATAAAGAGGCTTAAGATTGATCACTTACCGCTGGCTCATAGTTTCGGGGTCGATTACGTCTTCTCGAGCGCTCAAATCGATGCTGACGAGTAGGGACCACCATTTTCTTCACAAAAGGCTTTTTTGAATTTTCAAACTTGGAGGGTGAAAATGATTTGAAAATGACACTTTCGTCCCATATATAGCCTAAAACCTAATTTTTCAACTTGCTTTGATGGTCATGAAAATTGTACCCTTAACTAATTTGCCTGTTGTGATTCCATTTTCGGGATCAAATTCAAAATTCGAGATCATTTTGCTAGTCAATTTCACAATTTTGACCACTTAGCGCTCTTTTCATCAAATGCTCATTCTTTCTTCAAATTGAGCTCAAATTTCAACGCTGAATCTTAATTCAATTTCATTCTACACATCAACATTACAATCAACTCTATGCTCAATTTCTCATCAATCAATGCTAAAATTCTCAAAAAATCCTCAGAATCAATTTGTGCTCAAATAATTTATTTTCGCCACACAATTGCCTATAATCAAGTACCCTCATTATCTTTCGATTTCGCTCCCGAGGGGGCATACTCATGACCTTATGACTTCACATCTCACAAGTCAAGAAATTTTTTCAAATCTTCATCAAAAGTCGAGCAAAATCTTTTCAATTAAAGAAAATCAATTCTTATTGCTAAGGGGCATCTCAGCTTCATTGCTTCGCATCAAGCTGAGATCTCTCGATCATCTGAATTGAATCAATCGCTAGGGGAATATCAATTTCATCGCTTCAAATCAAGTTGATATTTGTCTTTCATCTAAATTAATCTCTTAATGTTAATCAGTTTCATCGCTTCAAATCAAGCTGATTATTTGTTTAAACTCAATCAAAAGTTTCAAGAGTATCTTTGATCACACTAAATCTAAGTAGGTGTTCAGTATTCGTTTCTTGATCAAGTTGGACAATTTATTCTTCACTCATCGTGTCTTGATCAATCAAGTTCAAGATTGATTTTTATCATCACTCACTGAATCTAAGATCAATCAAGTTCTAGATCAGTAAGATCTGCTTCTTGATCAATCAAGTTCAAGTTCAGTATCTTTGTTTTCTATCATTCCTCAGTTCAATCAAGTTCGGGATCGGTATCACTTTAATCAGACTTCATTCAGCTTTGTCGCTTTGAATCAAGCTAAACACCTTGCTTTTCATCTAGTTCGTGATCAATCAAGTTCAGAATTGGCATCTCCTAGACATCACACATTCTTTGAACCAACACGTTGCTCGCACATTAATTCAAAGAGGGGCAAATGTAATACCCTAAAAAATGGTCATCTAAACCATGGGCCCCTAATCTCGACAACATCACCAAGGTCCTAACCAAAGGCAATTAAATCAATCTTGAGCACGTTATTAATTCTTTAATCATCAAATATCACATGGCAAATCAACTACTCAATATTAATTAAATATTTATTTAATTAATCAAATCATTTCCAATAATATCATTTTGATCAATTATCCCATTTTAATTTATTAAATATCCTTGCATATTTAATTAATTAATAAATTTGTCATTCAATCATGCAAAAAGGATTAATTTATTACAAAGAGTTGAATTGAAAATAAAATAAAAAAGAATTGAATTGAGAGAGAAATCAAACTTGAGATATTATTTCTTTTTCTAAATTTAGAACTTGAAATCAGAAAACCAATTTAATTGAATTATTGAATTATTCTCTAAAATTGGAACTCAAAGCTTTTCAGAAAAAGAAGTTCAGGTGCTTTGAAAAGACCTTTTTCTTGAATAAATCAAATATATGCATGGGATTAATTTATTATTATTTTCCAATGCAACTTGACTTCTAATTTGAATGCATTTCAATTAAACTATAATTGGAATCTATCTCAAGGTTAACTGAATTTGATTTCTTAATTATTTTCAATTAATCTTAAATTGAGCTTTTTCTTTTGCAATTGTCTATAAATTCAATCTTCAACTCTCATTCCAATTCACCCTAGAGATTTTTGAGAACACGCTTGGAGATTATTATCAAACTAATTTCGCTCTAGAGTCATTGAAGATTATTGTGCTTTTTAGATTGTTTACATCCATTTTCCATCCATTATTGCTTGCATCCATTGTTGCTTGAATTGATTATTGCTTGAATTATTCATCCATCTTGCATCCATATAGCTTAATATCATATAGATTAAATCCTTCATCTTGGTGTAGTCTAGTCACTGGTATTGCTTACAAAAACCTGAGAGCAATCTTATACTCGCATCTTTTAGAAGGCAATTGGTTGCTTTGTTATGGTTTATTACTTATTGATTATTGATTACTAACCATGCATATAATGACTTAATTGAAGTGTTGTGGTTGCAACTACAGGTTCACTTTTTCACACACACAGAAATATGTTGGAGTCATGCCCAATGGCACAAGCAGTTGAAGGTGCTAGATTATAGATGTAGTGATATCCGTTCATATTTTACCGATCCAGAGCTGAATTTCGATCCTCAAAACCATATTGTATTAGTGAATGGAGAGTAGTACAAAGATAGGGCTGACTTGGAAGTTTTTTTGGCAAATGCTACAGATGAGTACGATATCAGGAAAAGACTATGGTCTAGATTGCCAGTAAGCTTGATCAGATTAACTAATCTTTTTCATGTGCCTGATTAAATAGAGGATGATGGAGAATACACCCAGTCGTGCTTTGATGAGAACATGCCTCTTCCTCCTGTGAGATGGTCAGAAGTAGAGCTTGTAGATCTAACCATCTTGATGCAACTAGTTGTTAAGTATTCACAATGGTGGGTTGATCAGTAGATTCAAGGGCTAAGGAAAGGAAATTTGACTCTTATAATTTGATGGGCGAAATGGAATCATATTCTGTGAATTCAGAAGTGTCCAAAAGTGTTGAGCCAATTGAAAGTATCAACTCTCAAAAAAGGAAGGAAGCAGTTGAGGGCTCTTCGAGGACAAAAGGGAAGAAAGTTGTTAATGAGCAACCTGCTTAGAAGAAGCAAAGATCAGAGTCATCTCATTCTGTAGCACCCAATAATGTAAATGATGTATTGGTTATTGAGGATGAGCCATTGGCTGAATTAAGGATTCCTTCTCCAATCCATGAGGGAAATGTGGATTCAATCCGACTGGAAGATGAAGAAAACCCATCTCCTACAGGAATAGAGATTCTGGAATCAGAAAATGAGATGGATATTTTGAATGAGGAATTTCAAGAGGGAATGATTTTTGCTCTTAGAGGAGTTCGGGATATACCATGTGAAGAGAGAAATCAGGAAGATGAAGGCATTGAGAAACCTATAATTCCTGATTGGTCAAGAGAAAGAATGAAGATAAAAGTACTCGTAAAAGTTCAAGAGGAGGATGGCACGACTGATTTCTTGACTAGATTAAGAAAGGTGGTAGTAAAGAAGCCAGCCAAGAAATTTTGAACAATCCAGAGAGATGAAACCGGCTGCCGCTTAGTACAAATTATTGTGCCAAAAGTGAACAAGGCAAATGAAGATATTACTCCTTGGGAGTATACAATCACCACTTTCAACTTGAGACCATCTACAAAAGGTTAAGAGGTTGAGGACTTAGACAATTTTGTCATTTACATGAAGGAGAGATTGGATAAGGAGATTAGAAAGAAAAGAGAATAAAATGAAGAAATTGAGCGCTTAAAAGAATATATTCGGCACTTGACCAAGCCACTTAACCAATGTGATGTAGTAGCTCCTCCACTTTGAATCCTTCACAAGAATCAATTGAAAATTTTAAAGTAAAAGTGACAATAAGAGAGGCTAAAGAATGGATGGCGAGAAAAAGAGAAGAAGCAGCCACATTTGTGGACAAATTGATGCTGACATATGGACAAAAGTCCTTTTTTCTCTCCAAAATTGTGAGCATGCCAGAAGCATGGGACAACCTTCATAATGTTTAGAACAAAATTATTCTATGCCTTAGGGTGTTGAAAGGAATTCCTAAGCAGGAATTGATTGATGGAAAGATAATTGCAAAAGGATCTGCATACGATTTCAACACATGGCACTGGCCATTGGTTGCAGAAAGTGAAGTCCTAGAAAGGGTGAAGGCTAATAGTATTAAGGCTTAAGAGTGGATTAGAGAAATAAAAAGCAATATTTTCCTTGTAACTGTTGATTTTCTTGAGAAGGAAACCATCCAAGAAAATGATATGCGGTTTGAAAATCTCAAACTCAAAACTCAGGAGATTTTCTTCACCGTCACTAGACCAATCCTGAAGCAAAATTTGACCAAGGCATTAGATTTCTTGTCTATCCAGGATGCCTTCCAAAAATAGGAATTGGAATGAGAGATTGTTTTCACTGCTTGTGAAGATGACTTAGATGAATGGGAATTCAGGGTCAATATGCTACCTTATGTCACAATGGAAGAGGTCGGCCTGATCATGTCCTAATTCATTGAACACATTGCCAGTCACGAGGATAAGGATAGCACCTCACGCCAATTGTCAAACATGTATTTGTCCTTACTCTTATTGTGGTAAACCCTAATTAGGGTTGTTGTGTCTTGTTCATTCACAATTTGCTTTGAAATCTTATTATTATCACGTGTTGCATGGTTACATATTTTCTTCAACATAGAATATATTTGCTTAGAGTAAATTTGTTTTCAAAGTTGTCAAAAGAATGAAGGATTTGATAGTGTAGGTTGGTGAAACTATTTCTCATACTTTCTTTGAAAATATGATTTTTATTCAATGTGTAAAGTTAGACTGAGCTTATATCATGGATTCTTAACTTCTAATTTAGGTGAATATTATTCATTGGATGGTAACATTCGTAGTTTGAAAATCTCAAGAACAACCTTAGAAGATTGCACCTACTTCGTCTAGTTGTCCATAATGTGGCGAAGCAGAGTATTTTTGATTGGCTTCACCTAATGTTTACCATCTCTCGAGTTCTTAGGAGTAGCTTAGAACCTCTAAACCCTTCCTTTTATCCTTTTTTTTGAAATCTGAAATCTGAAAATCCAAAAAAAGAGACCCTATATTGTTAAATTCGTCTAAGTCTTAGCTTGTGAATGGTATTAGTTGAGCGTAAGTCCCCCTTGTATTTCAACATGCATAACCAAGGAATCTATCCAACATAAATTCATTTGTTCGCACATATAAACCTTGGAGTCCTCATGTGCTCTTTCTTGCAATCTTGGCACACGTAGTGATTTTGTTTAAAAGAGCATAGAGTGTCCTTGACATTTTATTCTAATGTTTGGCGAATGATAAAATGTACACCAACAACTTCCTTCCTGTAGAACACAGGCACTAGGGAAGTCGGCGTAGGTAGGCAATTAGCACCCATTGTGAAGACTTTTGTCCCACATATTTTATATAGCAACTGAGAAGTGACTTGGCTTTATCCCATTACCGCTTGGGTCGTTCTCCTCTCTCTTGGCCTTATGGGATTCTTGGGGGGGAAAATCCCTTTACCTACAAATAAAAAATGAGCGTTTTTGACAATTTTTTCATTCACCCAAAACCACGAGGGTCAAGGGGACATGATAGTGTGTGTCAATTGTGGGACTGCTCACACGCACAAATGTGCCCAAGCAAAGCAAACACAAAAGATAGATGTTCTTTTTAAATTCCCAAATTCAAATGTTTTCTAACTACTAAAAATGAAGACAACCCATTTCAAATGTTATGTCTTTGACTTCATTCTGCATTAGATTGCATTAGTAGTTTTAAGTTTAGTCTTCTCCCAACGTTTGCCAATTTGTTGCCAACAATGTCAGAAAGTCAAGAACTATAAATCACCAAAACCATATTATAATCTTAAGCCAAGATAGATGTGTTATTTTCATATTCAAACATGTCAAAGATTACAACAAATGTTTCTAAGATAACCATGATTAAATCAATCCATTAAAGTTGTGATTCTTTGACCTCTTAGATTAATCTATGTGAAACTTGTCCAATTTACCACCCTAGATTAATCTACATGAAATTTGCATGCATGCAGGATTAATTTACCAGCCTAAATTAATCTAGATAAAAGTTGCATGAATGCAAGATTAATTTATCATCCTAAATTAATCTAGATGAAAGTCACACGTATGCATGATTAATTTACCATTCTAAATTAAGCTAGATAAAAGTTATTTTTAGCTACTTAACAAATTGAAGTTGTTAGACACAATGCACCACTGAGAGGGTGGTGAATCAGTGGCTCACAAAATTTTCCCTTTTTCTATCCTTATGAAAGTATACCAATTAACAGATCTAGCTGAATGAAGACTTACCAGTTAGTGAGGAGACTAAACCCAAATGCATTCTCACAAAGGGACATCACATAACACCAATATGTACAAGGAAAACCCAAGATGGGAAAAACCTCGGTGAGCAATGATGTTGGAGTCTACTCCTCCAATCTAACCTCACAATGAAATCTATTACAAAGTTTAGGGCACCAACCTAAGGAGCTACAACCCCTGAACCAAGGGAAAAATATCTCATGCACAAGGTTAGATTGTTAATTTAAATCAAAGCACAAAACATAGAAACAAAATACATAAAACAACAATCTATGATACCTTGAAAAGAGAGTTCTCTTGTTCCTCCGATTTAGACTCTTGATGCAGCCAAGAATGCACCTCTCCTTAGCTGGATTGGATTGGTCCAATGTAGATATGTGGTTGGCTCTCCAAAGTGTGCACAAATGAGGATGGAGATGGATATATGGATGGAAGAGTGAAGTTGTGGATGAGGATCAAAGTGGCTAAGTATGCAAGTGGGGATGATTTGGCTAGAGCTTGAGTGTCTAGATGGATTTCACTAAGCAAATTAGCAGCATGCACTTACAAGATTTTGGAGATGGGATATGAGGGGATGGAGTCCTCAAATTAGAGGGAGAGAGGATGAGGAATGGAGGGCTAGGATTGATCCAAGATGGAGGGTCAAGATTCCTTTTGAGCCCACACAAGGCCCAAGAGGAGGTGTGGAGACCAAGAGATATTCCTTAAAGGCATTTCTTGTCTCCACACTCCTCAAGGTTCATTTGGAAGACTTCCCAATGTGCCTTGAGAAGAAGAAGGGATAAGATATTCCTTGAAGAATGGAAATGAAGAATAAAAAATTCTTCAAAAGGGGTGCTCATGGGGATTGGAGGAATAAGGAGGAATTACAAATTCCTTGGAATATGAGATGCTTAGAGGAATGTGAGATTTTGACTAGGAAAAGAGCATTAAAGGGGAGTGGTTGGATAGAAGGGACAAGGAGTTGACTTTCTGGCTAATCATGATGATTAGCCACTAGCAACTCATTAGGAGAGGGATTAGAGGAAAGACTAGGTGGGATTAGGGTAGATGAGATTTGTAGGAGGATTTGACTAGGAGAGAGAATGAGTGGAGGGAATTAAAAATTAGAAGAATAATGCTAAGTGAGCTTAGGGAGTTTCTAGAAGAATTTATTAGGTTAATGAAGGATTAGGAAAAAGGTGATTTGTAGGAATCATTTAGGTTAACTAATTAATTGAAATTAATTAGTTAAGAGGAGGAATTTGAGGAGATTTAATATTGAGGATTTTTAGAAGAATAAAAGGGGATTAAATAAATCAATCAACAGACTATAGTGACAATATTAATTATAATTAATTAATATTGAGGAAGAATTAGAAATTGACATAATTAATAAATTAATTATGTCAGGAACTTAAAATAATTAAAATAATTATTTTTAAGTGTCTACATTTTGCTCCTCTTTTATGCAGCGGCAAATTTGGCTGTGGGTAAAAGATAGAAGAAAAAGAAATAGATGCCCCAGCGTAAAGCGTGGGAGGTGTATGCCCCCTCAAGAATTTTTCGAAAAAAAAATAGAAGAAAAATTCTTGAAATGAAGGAGAAAGAATTTGAGTTGAGGAGATAAGTGAAGGAGAAAGAGGAAGCAGATGTAGAAAAACTAGAAGAGAAAGTAGAAGAAGAGAAACCGCGGAAGGAATGGATCCTCGGGGGGGGGGGTTATATAAGTCACAAAGGGCCCAATGAGGAGTCATTGTTATACATAGGCCTTGGAGCCAATCAGAGCCTAGGAGGAGAGAAGGAGAGATGGATCACATTCCCACATGTGATCATCGCGCTAAGAGGATCCAACGATATGACAAACCCACTAGCTATGGACCATCGGTATGTAGGACTATCCCCCCTTTTGATTTTTTAGGGTAGGGGTAGAATTAGGGCTTAGTTTAGGGCCTAGAATTGGCGAGGCGCATGTGTTGATCGCTCTTTCAATGTGCGCGCCTATGGGATAGCATGAGCGCTAGTGAACAGCGCTCGCGCTCGCAGGGAATAAGCAGGTAGAACACGATTTTTGGGACGGAGGTGTCGTCTAGCGCGGGTGCTTGTGCATCGACGTGGGCGCTCGTGCATCCGCATGGGCGCTCAAGGTATTACGTGGGTGCTCGCATTGATGGGGGTTGTAGGTAGGGGGAGGGGTGGTCTAGGGTCTTTGCTAGCGCGTGCGCGGTGGTTTTGGCACAAGTGCTGGGTAAATCAACATGTGCGTTGGGGGACAGGAGGTTAGGGGTAGGTTTAGAAATTTTGGGATCGGTTGAGGGTATGGTTGATCCCGGTGGGTAGAATAGCATTTTAGGACATGAAAATAATGAATTGGTTTTTTGTTGGATGCAGGCTGAGCTGGCGTCATTGGCTTTGAGGGAGCATTGGCCTGCTACTATGAGTTTATATTGAGAGTTGGGGCGTGATGAGTTGGAGGTGTTAGCTGCTCTAAGGTTGCATTATGTGGGCAGGTGCCCAAGGATACGAGCTCATACTGCAATGATGACGACATTAGTTGAGAGGTGGGACAGTAGGTATAACACCTTCCATCTTCCTACTGGCAAGGCGATAGTGACTCTTCTAGATGTATGGAGGATCTTGAAGATCCTCGTTCATGGTGTCATCCCAGAGTACCATTTGGATACAGCGGATTTTTATCTTTGGGAGGTTTACGAGTATGAGACCCCACTGAGGTTGGACAAGAGTAGGATGCACCTAGGTAGGGCGATGGGTATTCATCATATTCCTCGTGTGGTACTAGTGATACGTGGATTCTTGAGCGAACAGATTATACCTGATCTAGGTGGGCATGGATTTCCTGTGGGATGGAGCAGGTGCCTTTATTTCATGGTTCATGATGGCTTGCAGTATGCATGGGGAGCCGCAATATTGGCTCAGTTATATCATGATATGCATCTGGTGGTGTATAAGGAGTATGATAGTTTGTACGCAAGAGTGACACTTCTCCACATCTGGGCTTGGGATCACATTGCGGTTACTCAGCCACTAGGTGTACAGGATAGGCGAGACCGTTAGCCATATGTGGATAGGTACAGGGGGCTGCTGCACTATACCCAGATAGGGTCCGTATGGTTTTGGCATCGGATTCTTGATGAACTTATGCAGTTTACATGGCAGCCATTTTTGGGTGTGAGAGATGGAGGGGGGACTAGCAGCTACATTGGACTGGGGTAGAGATGTGGATATTTGGCAGATCAATGTATATTATGGAGTGTTATGCACCCTACAGGGTGGCGAGACAACTTGGACAGGTTCAGGATATAGTGATGGACATCCCAGTATATCCTTGAATTACACAGGAGGTGAGATTTTGGGGCCCGACAGCGAATCCATTGGAGGGCAGGACTAGTTTTTAGACAGTGTCTCATTTGGTCTGGGATGAGCAGATGGGGGTGAGTGAGGATCTAGGGACGATAGGGGGATACAAGATCTGGTGGGAGGGGCACTTTCCAGTACGTCTTACCATTCTTGGGGTTTTGGAGGATGATGAGCTAAAGTCGATTGTAGACCAGGTAGTTGGTGGGGAGGATGATGGTCCAGGTGTGAGAGTTGTGGTTGGTGCAAGGCGTGGTACTGGTGGACAACAAAGGAGGGAAAGGGTTGTATGGAAGAGGGATCCAAAGGAGGGAGAGGGAGATGGAGCACCAACAAGAGAGGTCACAAAGGCCGTAGGTGGCAGGGGAGAGGATGTTGTACCTATGGATGTACTCGAGGCACTAGTTGAGGAGAGGGTAGGAGTATCATAGGCTGACCTTGACAGAGTGCAGCAAGAGAGGGATACTACCCGGGCGAGGCTCCATTCTCTTGAGGATGAGCTACAGATAGAGAAAGTTAAGAGGGAGAGTCTGGAGGAAGAGGTGGTGCGGCTACAACGGGAGATAGCAGACTTGATGAAGAGCCTCCATACAGCGAGGACAAAGGTGGATGCCCTGAGGCAGGAGAGGGAAGAGTCTGAGTGGATGCTAGAGGAGGCACAGATAGGGACAACCATAGAGGCTCTTCAAGATGTTATTAGTCGTCAGGATGCTGAGCTAGAGGGGCTACAGGCCAGAGTGCAGAGGGTAGAGGCAGATGCGACATGACTGCGGGGGGAGAGGGATGCAGCCCGTCAGATGTTGGTTCCTACAGGACTTGGGCAGATGTACTCTGATTTGATGCAACAGCGGGATAGGGCAGAGAGGGCAGTTCGAGTGGAAAGGTACTATAGGGGTTATATCATGGAGCAGTACATGTGGCACAACGAGCAACCTTATACACTGAGAGTGTGCGATCTCACAGGACATAGAGTCAGCGGCCCACACAGAGCCAGCAGACGGGCAGATCGATGGGTTTTAGGCCACCGGGAGGAGGGGGAACAGGAGGATCGAGTGGAGGAGATACAAAGGAGGGGGGGAGGGATAGGAGGGGAGAGCTAGCTCCATTTTGGCTTGTGTATCATATTTTGACCCTTCAGGGTGATCATTGTACCATTATAGACATGTTCATCTCTTTTGAGCTATATATATATGATTTTGTGGTGATGGATGATGTGTTTATTTTATTATGGTGGATTCTATTTACTTACTTGTGATGTGTTATGGATGGTAATTATGGATATGTTGTGCTGACCTATTTGTGATGCAGTGTAGATGCTTATATATGTATGCCTATGATATGTCGCTGACATGTTTATGGATGCAGGATGAGTAATCATGCTTTTTGTTATGTATATATGCTGCATATACAAATGTATGATAGATATGTAGATGTAAATGATTTATGATGAATGAGTAATTAGCGTAGGTGCAATCTATATGAGGAATGAATGTAATGTCATTTATACAGATATTGCAATGTGAGTTGCCAATGATATGTAAACGATGTGATCTAAATGAATGAGTAATGTAATGTAATCTACATGGATGAATTAATGTTGTTTATTATAAATGGATAATCATGTATGCAATGAAATCTAGGTGCAATCTATGTGGTAAATGTTTGTGAAAAATGACAATCTAAATGTGTAGTGTAATGAAATGAATAAGTAATGCTATCTATGTGAATAATGCCACCTACACAAATAAAGTGAATGAATAATGCAAAGAGGGAATATGCTGATAGTAATACAACAATCTTAGATATAAAATAGAAGAATATGGGATAGAAGGGGGATGGGGCAAATTCAGGACTCCATGGGATTATTAGTTTGGTACTTTATGGAATGATGGTGAGAGTTGTGCACAAAAATATGGAGAGCCAACCTAGTTTGATATTTCCCTGGGTAACCTGCACCATTGATTATAGTAATCAGGATGCCATGAGAAACCCAAGGCGTGGATTGAATCACAGTCAAAAGGGAATTCCTTACACATAGCTATGCAAGTGTTGAGAAACACTAATACAAAGTTGTGGGTACGTGCAAGGAAACCCTCAAACACACCGATACCTCTTGCACGCGAGAGGGTAAGTGTTGATAAAACCTAGTACCAGGTCGCTGGTTTATACAAGAGAGATCCAAAACATGCCATGCTATGAAAATATGCCCCAGTATGCACCTATTGTAAACATACCTAGATATAGAAAATACAGGCAGTCGTAGGGCAACAGATTCAAGTCTAAATGAAAAATCCAAGAAATAAAACAAGTCATTCACTCATGACCCACTGACACCTATTTCCAAGAGTGGGATTAGGGTGGAGGATTAATTTGCCAGGTGAGGGAAGGATTCATCCCTAGGGAAAAGGACAAAGCGGGTGGACTTTTAGGATTAAGCAAGTGATCATATGGCCTTGAAGATTAACTTGTTGACTTAGGACTGCATCTCAAGACTTCGTGAAGCTCACACAGAGGCACAAAAGCTCAATTTTGATGGGACATTCCTTATTCATGACTTAGGTGAAGACTCATCATCATATGCATGATTTATTCGGAGATGGAAATGGAAAAGATGTTACGATGGGTGGATTAGATGGGGAGGGTGATTGGAGCACCGATCTAATAGACAATGGACCCAATTTATTTACCTTGGCGCCTGCATGGAGGTTTTCACCAAGGTACTTGTCCATAGAGCCACAAAGTGGTTTTCACTAATGGACGATTTTTTTTTTTTTTTTTGGGGTGTCACAGGGTGCCTATTTGCCAGGTTTTCACCAGAGTGACGTTCTTTTTTCAAGATCTTTTTCTCATTTTTATGTATTTTTCATGATTTTTTAATTTTTTTTAATTTTTTTGACAATTAATGACTTTCTGAGGACTAGGCATAGAATCTTTTGAGGTGTATGATATTCTTTGGATCATCCAAAGGATCTCCTTCAGGAGTAGCCAATTGATAGGCCCCTGATCCATTTTTTGCTGTGATTACATATGGTCCAAGCCAATTAGGCTTGAACTTGCCTTTCTTTTCTCTTTCTTGAAGGTTTTTCTGGTTCTCCATGAGGACATGATCACCAATTTGAAATTCTTGGGTTTTGATTTTTTTGTGGTAGTTCATGCGTAGACGGTTTTGATATACTCGAAGATGGTTTAAGGCCTTGAGGCGCCTTTCATCTAACAATTCTAGCTCTTGTAGGCAAGCAATTTTGTATTCTTCATCTGGTAGAATATTTTGCAGCGATACCCTTAGAGAGGGGATCTCGATCTCAAGGGGGAGGACAGCTTCAGAGCCAAAGATAAGGGAATAGGGGGTGGCACCTGTGGGTGTGCAGAAGGAAGTGCGGTAGGCCAACAAAGTAGGATGGAGTTGGAGGTGCCAATCACGACCAAATTCATTGACTGTCTTTTTGAGGATTTTGATTAGGGTTTTGTTAGAAGCCTCAGCTTGGCCATTACCTTGGCGGTAATAAGGGGTGGAGAAGCAATGTTGGATGTCAAATTTCTGACAAAGTTCTTTGACATTCTAGTTTTTAAATTGTCTGCCATTATCTGTAATGATAACTTTTGGAATGCCATATCGACAAATCAAGTAGTTCAGGATAAATTTGGATATTTGCTTACCAGTGGTAAAAGTAAGAGGGATAGCCTCTACCCACTTGGTAAAATATTTGGTGGCAGTGATAATGAATTTATGCTCATTAGAGGATGAAGGGTGGATTTTCCCAATGAGATAGAGCCCCCACTGTGAGAAGGGCCAAGGTGTAATGAATGACTGCAATTCTTGTGATGGTGCATGGATCTTGTCACCATGTTACTAGCAAGGGATGCATTTCTTCACATAGATATATGCATCTACTTCCATTTTAGGTCAATAATATCCTATTCTCAAAAGATTTTTAGCCAAGGTGAGCCCACTTGAGTGCGCACCACAGATGCCTTTGTGTACTTCACGTAATGCCCATCCTGCCTCTTGTTTATCTAAACACCTTAGGAGGGAACCATCAAAATGCCTTCTGAATAGGGTGTCTCCAAGGATGGTGTAAAAGCACATCGACGAATAAAGGTTTGTTGTTGGGTTTTGGTAAGGTGTGGGGGAATGGCATTGTCTTTTAGGAAAGCGAAGGTTTCTTGGTACCAAGGGGACTCGGGACCAACGAGTACACACACCATTTCAGACTCCAGTAGATTGTATGTTGGTATGAATAGTTGCTTGACCAAGAACTCACACTTCTGACTGTGTGCTGGCATCTGAAGGAGGGAGCCAATGGTGGTCATTGCATCTACAACCCTATTGTTTATTCGCGGGACTTGATCAAACTTGATTGTTGTGAAGTGTTGCTTAAGATCTTCAACCATGCTACGATAGGGGAGGAGTTTGTCATATTTTGTTTGGTATTCGTCATTGACTTGTTTTATGACAAGTTGGGAGTCACCATAGACTTGTAATTCCCTTATCTTCCACTCGATAGCCAAGCGTAATCTTGTAATGAGTGCCTCATATTCTACGATGTTGTTGGTACATGCAAAAGCTATCTTGTATGACTTTGGGATGCAATCTCCTTGAGGTGTGATCAGTAGTATTCCTGCCCCCGATCCATTTTGTGTGGAAGAGCAATCAAAGTATAACTGCCATGTGGAGGATGTGGTGATAGTCATAATGAATTCATCTGGTATTTCTATGAGAATAGGATGGTCGCCTGGAAGTGGAGCGTCAGCAAGCTAATCTGCGATGACTTGTCGCTTGATTTCTTTTTTGTCTACATATTCAACGTCAAACTCGCTTAACAACATGACCCATTTAGCATTTCTACTAGTGAGGGCAACTTTTGACAAGAGATATTTAAGCAAGTCAATTTTAGCAATCAGTTTTGTTTTGTTGTTCAACATATAGTGTCGGAGTTTCTGTTTGCTAAATACCAATGCTAGGCATGCTCTTTCAATTGGGGTATAATTGAGTTCATACTCGACTAGTGTCCGATTGATGTAATATATTGCATGTTCCTTCCCTTGATCATCTGTTTGTGCCAGTAATGACCCCAATGCCATTATGGTAGCACATATGTACAAAATAAGAGGTTTTCCAAGAGTAGGAGGCATAAGCACTGGAGGTGACGCCAAATATTCTTTGAGTTTTTCAAAGGCCTTTTGACACAAATAGTCCCATTTGAATTTTGTGTCTTTGCGCATGTGTGCAAATAGATGGCATTTATCTACAAGTTGTGAATTAAAATGTCTAACAGATTGGAGTTTTCCCTGTAGGCTATGCAATTGTCTGAGAGTTTTTGGTGGAGGCATTTCCATGATGGCTTTCACCTTTGCAGGATCAACCTCAATGCCTCTGCGAGAAACAATGAAGCCTAGTAGTTTTCCTGATGGGACACCAAAAACACACTTCTTAGGGTTGAGGCCTAGTTTGTATTTTTCCAATATTTCAAAGACCTGCTTTAAGATAGGGTTGTGTTCCTGTCTTGTCTTTGATTTGCCTAGCAGATCATCCACATAGTCCTCCATAATTTTATGCAAGAGGTCATGAATAATTATTGTCATGGCACGTTGATATGCGGCTCCAGCATTTTTGAGGCCAAAAGGCATGACCCGGTAACAGAAAGTCCCCCATGGTGTTGTGAACGCATTTTTATGTTGATCTTCGTCTGCAATCCTGATTTGATTATATCCAAAAAAATCCAACCAGAAGTGATAGAATCTCATGTCCTGCTGGAAGGTACACAATCATATCTATGTTGGGTAGTGGGAAATCATCTTTAGGAAAAGCCTTGTTTAGATCTCAAAAATTGGTGCAGATGTGGATACCCCGAACAGGTTTCCCGACAGGTACAATGTTGGATACCCATTCATCATAGTCTATTGGTTTGATGAATTCTGCGTCCAATATCTTTTGGAGTTCTGCCTTGACCAGGAGTGAAATATGTGGATGCATTTTATGCAACTTCTATTTTATGGGTTTTTCATCTGGGCGAACAACGAGATTATGAACCACCAAGTCAGGATCTAGACTTGGCATATTAGCATAAGACCATGCGAAATTGATCTTTTCCTCTGTGAGGAAGTTGAGGAAGTCTTGTTTCCCTTGCTCTATGAGAGAGTTGGCAATGAGCACGTTTTTTGCAATGTCTTTGGTGCCCATATTGATACTTTTTATTTCTTCTATTAACAAAATTGATCTGTCTTGTGGAAGGTAACCAATGGTAGGGAGGTCAAGTCCCTCATCTTCAAGTGCCTTTTCCAGGTTTTCACTTTCGGATATGCCCTTTGTTTTTGCTTTTTTCTCATCCAAAGGTGCCTCGAAGAGGTTTTCACCTAGGGAATCATGTTTTTTCTTTTTATTATTTTTTTTGTGGCTAAAGGCATTGACCTAACTACCAAAGTATCCCTTTTCATGTAGTTGAATATCGTGTACTGTGTTGCAGTCTTCCAAATTTCGCATAGTCTAGAGATTAATGAGAGCATTATCATCAGCACAGATATCTAAAATGGGTTTGTCTCATTGGCTCCAGTCTATGAGTTCAAGATGGACAAGATGTAGCTCATGTGAAATGGGAGGGGTTATGGGGGTGATAGAATTGACGTGAGTGTCAAAGAAGATGTCATTTTCATATTCATAAGGCATTTCATGGAACTCCTCTTCATCAGAGTTTTCAACATCCAAATAAGGATTTGAAGGGGCACCAAGGATAGTAAACTTAGGCACCGGGGTGTACCCCAGGCCTCTATTGTACTTGTAGGAGATAGGATTTATGGGTGGTTTCCTTCCTTTCTCCTATGGTCCCAAGCCATGTCCTTTGTAACCCATTTTTTCAACTATAAATGATGCTTTTGGATACATTTTTTTAGGTATTTTTGCCAGGTCTTCATCTTCTTCTCGGTACAACCATGAAGAGACATATGTGTCAAGGCTTTCCTCATCAAGTGGGCCCCATTGCTGGAAGGTGGTATCTTTGCACTGTATAACTAGTTTTTGATCTTTTTTGAGTTCTTTTGGTTTGCCAAATGACTTAGGAGATAAGGGGAGGTTTCCTATTAATAAGACATCCTCCAATTTGTATTCTCCATAGCCATTATCCAGGATCTTGATTTGTGTGTCTTCTTGGGATGAGGTGGAGGCAATATTTGATGTGTCAGATGGAGGATTTGGTGAGGGTCTATTTAGTGGGCAATGATATGGGTGCTTCCCCTCTAAGAGCTTTCAATATTGAAAAGGTTGTGGATCACCTTTGATAGTGATCTCTCTTCCATTGAAGGGGAATTTGATGCATTGGTGATAAGTAGAGGGTACGACTTGCATGGAGTGAATCCATGACCGACCAAGAAGGATGTTGTAGGCGAGATCAAGATCTAGTACTTGGAAAGGGGTTTCAAATGTGATAGGGCCCACTTGAAGAGGTAAGATGATCATGCCCTTTGAAACTCTTTCTGCATCATCATATACTTTTATTGTGATCCTTCCTGATGTGTCTACCAGGTCCTCAGAAACTCCCAATTATTTTATTAACTTGTATGTACACAAATTGAGTCCAGATCCACCGTCTATCAGGATACGTTTGACCTTGTGCTTCTGGATAAGGGCTTCGATGTGCAAAGGTTTATTATAGTCTTCATCTACAGAAGCATCATTGGAAGTGAACACAAGGTGTTGTTGGGCAGCAAGGTTTCCAATGAGAGCTTGGAATTGGGTAGCATTGATATTATCAAGAATGTGAGACTCAAGGAATGCTTGTTCCAAAATTTCTTTATGGACAGGGGAAGTCTTGAGAAGTTTTAGAATGGAGATCTGTGCGGGGGTCTTCCCAAGTTGGTCAAGGAGGTCATATTGGTGGGTGGAAGACATGGGGGGAGGTTTTGGTGGGGGAGGAGCTCCTTGGACGATGACTTTGCCTCGGCGAGTGGTTACATTGTAGTCATTCTAAGAGTAGGGGTGGAAGGTGTAGCGCCTTGAATGACTATCCTAGCAGGGTTAGGTCTGCTTTGGGAAGGGGGAGAGTTAACTCTTTGGATAGTTATGACATTGACATGATTGTCTACGGACTCAATGCGGCCTACTAAAGAGTCAAAGCCGGTTATGTGATTAGTGTAGTCATAGTTCACCGCATTAGATGATGAGCCTTTTCCCTTATCATGTTTCGGGAAGGGTTCTTGGTACATTTTGAGTTTGTCATTGTTGTTACTTGGTTTTGCATTCACTACTTCAATTTCACCCCTATCAATGAGATCTTGTATGTAGATTTTAAGCTTCATGCATTTTCATGTATCATGTCCCTTGATACGATGATACTCACAATATCATTCTTATTATACCACCTAGGTTTGAGTTGATTGGGATCAAACGGGCGAGTGATCATGAAAACCACTACGCTTGCTTGAACAAGCTTTTGAAACACCACTTCAATAGGCTCGGCAAGAGGAGTGAAGTCTCTTCGAGTCCTGTTATTGGATCGGGATGGTCGCCCCTGGATTGAGACATTGTTGTGAGGCTTTTGGGATTGATTTTGATTATTTTGATAATTGAATTGATGATTGGTGGTGGTGGATCTTGGAGGAGCGGCCATGGTTTGGACTCGTTTTGCATTAGTTACATCGTCATTGACTACATTCTTGTTCTTGGACCAGAATTTTGGTTTATCATTATGATAAGAGGAATAATTTTGAGTTGATCTTTGGTAGTGTTTCAAGGTTCCTTCCTCTAACAAGACACGTTCGAGGGCTAGGCCCTTATCAGTCAATTTTTGAAAAAATTTAATACATTGAGATGTCAGAGGTCTTGATAGTTCGGACATGAGATTCTTTTGAAATAATTCAATTTGGTGTTGTTCTGGCATGCCCCATTGGAATTTATTGATGAGGTGTCACCGTCTTTGCAAGAAGTTAGCGAAAGTCTCTCTGGGCCTTTGCTTTGTGATACACAGGTCCATCATGGAAACATCATTAGCCATGTTGTAGGCATAATGAGCCACAAACTTCTTTGCCAAGTCTGGGAAGGAGATAATAGAAATTCGTGGTAAGGAAGAGAACCATGCGAGGGCATCTCCCGTGAGACTCTTAGGGAAGAGTCTTTGAAGGTATAGGTCACTATAGGAGACTTCTTGACATAGAATGTGAAATTCTTAGACATGGTCATGAGGGTCCCCTTTGCCTTCATACTTGGTGAACTTAGGGATTTCAAACCCTGGGAGATAAGGTGCAACTGATATAGATGGGTCATAAGGACAAGGAAAAAATTCCTCAAACAAGTAAGGTTTCCTTTTGTTAGTTCCTTCTTTCATGTCCTTGATGATGTTTTTCATTTCCTGGATTTCTTTAATGAGGTCTTGTTGTGGATTTTGCAAATGATGGATTCTGTTCACCCCTAGAAACGGATGAGTCATGGAAGGTGCACCACCACTAATGTATTGATATAATGAGGAAGCGGGGATGTGAGATGTGATGAACGACGTCACAAGGACTTGAGTGAGAGTTGGTTGTGACCCACAAACTGTTGTGATAGGATTAAGTGTGGATCGAATGAGGCTAGCGACATTGTTGACGGGAATGGAGGTTTGTGGAATAGAAATATATGGTTGAGTAGAAGAAGATGGTATAGAGGCATGTTGGAGAATAGATGAGATCGGATTTGATAGTGGTATAGATGGTAAGGAGGAAGAAGGTGGAATGGAGACCATGGGGGGAGGTGTTGCGGGTGTTATTGATTGACTTTGAATGATTGTTGGGGCCGCAATTGATTGAGTTTAAATAAAAGGTGCGACATTCTGCGTGGGAGCGAGGTCTCCTTGTGGTTGTTGACCAAGGGTGGATTTATCAAAATCAGGTGGGATTTGAGCTCCATTTTCAAGGAGGGTCTTTAGAAGTGCAGTAGGATTGTGTTGGATAAATTTCTCCAACAACTCTTGATCATAAGAGTATTCTAGGAAAGTTTGCACTTCCGAAGAGAGTTCATCTTGGTCAACCATATTAGGATTTTGTGTTTGATTTTGAGTGCTAGGTTGCACACTTTGTGTAGGATCTTCATACAGGACACTAATGTCTGGAATACCATATTGTTGTTCGACCATCTTTTTCTTTTGAGATCAAGTTGTGACCATACAAGAATAACCTTAGAAAAGATTGGAGGAGGAAATTTTTGATGAGAGGACTTAGCAAGGCTCTTGGATTTTAGGATTTGAATTTGATGAAAATGGATTTTTGTTGATTGATAGGGTCCTTGGATTAGGACATGGATTTGATTAGGATTGGTACCTTAGTCCTTGGATGAGGATCTTAGGTGGGAGATGAAATCATAAGCGAGGTAATGACCAAGTTGGGTAGAATTTAGACCTTGGAATGATGATTAAAAGCCTTTCTTCCACTAGGGATCTACTAATGACCCTAAGCAAAGCAAAGACGTAAGTTAAGAGTCTTGATTGACTCAAAGGATAAGGCAAAGGTACTTGGAGAGGATTCTTCTTCAAGCACAAAAGCCAAGTGATTAAGGATGAGGTCTAAATGAAACTTCACAAGGCATGCAGCCTTAATGTGAGGTTAAATTGGATTAAAGGATGATTTGATTTAGATTTTGAGAATTAATTTGATACTTTAAGGGGACTGATTTAGTGATTGATTGATGTGATAAGTCCTTAGGAAAAGAATGAGGATGATTGATTGAAGAGGGATGATAGTGATGATTAGAAGAAATTTGGTGACTAGGCTATCCTTGGCATGAACATGACTCAATAAATGATTGGTTCGGATGGCAAGTTGTACGAAGGGACACGACCACCCTGATTTGGACGATAGTTGGTGTTAAAAGACAAACCTGAACCTTGATGGAGGGCACAAACTCTTAATTCATCACTAGCATCAAACTCATTGCTATGACCATGGATGTTATCATGGTAATGGTGCAAGAAGGTCCTATGTTTAAGCAAGAGTTTGAGGTTTGTGTACCAAAATTTTTTACGTCTAATGAGTTGTGCTTGTGTGAGCTTCTTCTTCTTGACAGGTCAATGGATTGACTTCTTAGGATGCTTATAAAACTTAGGTTTATGGAACATGAGATGGATGGAGTTTCGACGCAATTAGGACTTTGTGTGGATGGTGACTAGAATGTGGCTTGGGTATGACTATGTTTGGAATTGTGACAAGGATCTTGACTTGGATGATTGTTTGTTTTAGACAATTGTTCTTTGCAAAGTGTTTGAGGATAATAATGTGCTTTTAGTCTACTCTTGGAAAGTAAGTATCAAGCAAAGCAAACACGATGATCACATGAATTTTAGCTCAAAGACACTCATGCTCATGTACAACATTCTTAAGGTTGGCAAGGACAATAGTCATTGGATCCCAATCAGTTTCCCAACTACGCTTACCCAGAGCGGACACTTAGATGCTTGACCCCACTGGATCCCCTCCATGATACTCACTTCTCTGGGGCAACCAAACATCAACTCCCATGAAAACTCCTCATGGCGAACTTTGTGTCTCTACTAAGGGACGTGAAAATTTGGGTGGCTTCAGAGGTCCAACCTCCTGCACCAATGACTAGAAGGTTTTTGGCCACTATGCACAAGGTGTTTAATATGTCTTCCCATTAGAAACTACCCTTCACAGTTGTGGAAGCACAATTGAGGCCTATAGCCCAACGAAGCACCAAGAACTTAGTAGTCACACAAGCATGATTGAGATCTCCAGGATCCTACTAAGCACCCAATGTGAGAGTGAACTCTCATATAACCCCAACCATTGACCCTTTCATCATCAATGGCTTATTTATTATAGTGAGTTGGGAACCCTAAGTCCAAGTGTACTCACTTGGGTCGTTCCCCTCTTACCTTCTCAAAGAGAAAGTTGGGAGGGCAGGCTTGCTAAAGGTAAGCATGCAACAAACATGAAAAACTTGGAGGGTCTATATTTTTTATCGTCTAGCTAGATGAGAGCATACTCTCCTACATTTACGCTTTTCACAAAACACAAAAGATAATTGTTCATTTATCCCTTAATTAGATCTAGGTGCCTATTTTAGAAAAAAGACACAATGTTTGGTTGGAACTCTTAGGCAACCTGCAAAACAATCGGATTAGTAGTTTTTTGTGTTTCTTAGGTCTTGGATAGTCGAGTAAGCTGCAACACTTATAAAAAAAAGATATCAGTAGCTATTGGCCTACGGAAACAATGCATGCATTGAAATGCAGTTAGTCGCGCTAAAGCCCCTACGCAAGCGCCGAAACGCCTACGTACACGCTATGGGGGCCAAAATCTAAACAGATTAAAAAGAATAAACACAAACAGAGATCATGATTTTTATACCTGTCTATCACACTATTCTAGATTGGTCGTGCTGAAGCGCCTGCGCACTTGCTGAAATGCGTGCACTCGCATTGAAACACCTGCACTCGCATTGAAAGACTGAAACCAGGGAAAAAGGTTAGCGGTTAAATTTCAAAATTCAAATTTAAAAACAAAAAATTTGTAGAGGGCGGGATTTGAAAACGGTCATGTTGGTGCAGTTTCCTCGCGCTAAAACACATGCGCATACGCTGAAAAGATAAACGATGGTGCGCCTGCACTCATGTTGATGTGCTTGCACATGCACTGAAAGGTCTGTTTGTCGCACTAAACCTGAATTGCTCACGCTGATTTGCAAGCACTCGCGCTGTTCCGATACCTGCGACTTGCACACTCACAAAAACTCACAAAAAATGTTAGATTTAGGGATGTGGGTCCCACTGGGCGTGCCAAAATGAACCAAGGGAAAAATATCTCATGCACAAGGTTAGATTGTTAATTTAAATCAAAGCACAAAATATGGAAACAAAAGACATAAAACAACAATGTATCATACCTTGAAAAGAGATTTCTCTTGTTCCTCCGATCTGTACTCTTGATGCAGCCAAGAGTGCTCCTCTCCTTAGCTGGATTTGATTGGTCCAATGTAGATATGTGGTGTGCTCTCCAAAGTGTGCACAAATGAGGATGGAGATGGATAGATGGATGGAAGAGTGACGTTGTGGATGAGGATTAAAGTGGCTAAGTATGCAAGTGGGGATTATTTGGCTAGAGCTTGGGTGTCTAGATGGAATGCACTAAGAAAATTAGCAGCATGCACTTACAAGATTTTGGACATGGGATATGAAGGGATGGAGTCCTCAATTTATAGGGAGAGAGGAGGAGGAATGGAGAGCTAGGATTGACCCAAGATAGAGGGTTAGGAATCCTTGTGAACCCACACAAGGCCCAAGAGGAGGTGTGGAGACCAAGAAATATGCCTTAAAGGCATTTCTTGTCTCCACACTCCTCAAGGTTCATTGGGAAGACTTCCCAATGTGCCTTGAGAAGAACAAGGGTTAAGATATTCCTTGAAGAATGGAAATGAAGGATTAAAAATTCTTCAAAAGGGGTGCTCATGGGGATTGGAGGAATGAGGAGGAATTAAAAATTCCTTGGAATATGAGATGCTTAGAGGAATGTGAGATTTTGACTAGGATAAGAGCATTAAAGGGGAGTGGTTGGATAGAAGGGACAAGGAGTTGACCTTCTGGCTAAACATGATGATTAGCCACTAGTAACTCATTAGGAGAGGGATTAGAGGAAAGATTAGTTGGGATTAGGGTATATGAGATTTGTAGGAGGATTTGACTAGGAGAGAGAATGAGTGGAGGGGATTAAAAATTAGAAGAATAATGCTAATTGAGCTTAGAGAGTTTCTAGAAGAATTTATTAGGTTAATGAAGGATTAGAAAAAAGGTGATTTGTAGGAATCACTTAGGTTAACTAATTAATTGAAATTAATTAGTTAAGAGGAGGAATTTGAGGAGATTTAATATTGAGGATTTTTAGAAGAATAAAAGGGGATTGATTTATTAAATAAATCAATCAACAGACTATAGTGACAATATTAATTATAATTAATTAATATTGAGGAAAAATTAGAAATTTGCATAATTAATAAATTATGTCAGGAACTTAAAATAATTGGCTCAAACCATACCGGTTAATCCTCTGTTAAATCCTATCACCAATTTAACCTTCACTCCCTCAGTCACTGTTATCTTCTACTATATTTCCTCTGACTGATCTAACTCTCTCATGTAACACTCATTCACTTCACAACAACTCTATCTTCTTCCATCTAGCATCACTCTTCAATGATTTTGGCTTCTTTATTTATAACCTGGTTTTCCTGCCAAAAGCCAATTCAAATCACAAGCGGTTAGGGTTTCCTCATCAACCTTGAGGAAAACCAAATCCAATCAGATCTTATCTGATCTGATCACCTTGACATCTATTTGCACATCACCACCATTGTTGTTCCTTCTTGATCACGCCTTCTATCTTTGGCAATCTTCTTTTTACCCTATCAGCTAATTTCTTGATTGATCACCAAGATTGGTCTTGCAGTTTGATTCATCTACCTAAATCTCCTCAATCAATCCAAGCTGGCTCTCTATTGTCTTCCAGACCTTGAGCCGCACACTTTAGTGACACATCCCATGATTTACAAGATCTTCCATTAATATTGACCAACTTTGCAAGAACCTCATTGGTGAACACACCATCTATTACTGAATGCAAGTTCGACACCTTGACTCCACGTGGCACCATTGTCGACCAACTGCTAGCTTGGACCTTTGTGTCGGTTCAACCAAGATCACTGAACACTCAACCGGTTCTTCTTTTCTGTCAGTTCACTAACCCTCTCGGTATCTCACACTTTACCGATTAACCTTCATGTCTGCTTTTTGCTAAATTGTCAGTGGAACACCTTAACCGGTTGCCAGACATGTCTATCCATATCATGCTCATTCTCATCAGGTGGGAAGTCTTCTGCATCCGCCCATTGTCCATATTATCGATGGACTTACATACTAGTGCACACTCTTGATGACACTAGGTCATCTACCTTCAAGTGACTCCATCTTCAATCCGACCATTTTTCTCTATCTGAATCTGCTCAGCCTTGCCTTCTCCTTGATAAGCTCAGATCATATCTCAACCAATTTGTCAAAGTCAAAAACCCATCACTCTTCATCTACACCATCATCGCAACATGCCTTCTCTATTGGTCCAGTGCATAACCCTGATTTCATGCACTTGAGGCATTCCTTTGTTTCACCGGTTATCCAGTGTGAGCCTTCAAACACTTGCCTTTACCTCTTATTCCTTATCTCTCAGAACTATGATGCGCATAATAGGAGATAAACTCCACTTACCGGTGGAGTGACACCTTGTCATCTGCATCCTGCAATGCACTCATGTGACCTCCCTATTTTTGCAACACGTCTTCAAACAGGCCCGTGTGACCAAGTGTGAGAACATTCATTGTCAGTCATCTCTTCACATGGTGACTGCATCTTCATCTGGTGGGAGTCATGCTATTCTGCAACCTCTCAGCATACCAGTGACCTGTTCATCCTTCTCCTCCAGTGTTGATGTGATTTAGGTAACATTCTACCTCTTCATCACAAATAACATCCAATTATCCTGAGGTTCAGAAAAAGAACACTAAAAAGGGTAGCAATTCTGATTTCAATTATGTTTTGGTTGAATCTAAGGAGGAGGATGAAGAAAATAAGAGGATCGATAGTCAGGACAAAGAAGGGTAGGGTAACCCAGTTAAAAATAATTTGGAGACCGTGAATACCACTAGTCTGCATAACGAGGAAAAAGGGGATCAAAGTGATAGTGGTGACAAAGATACTATTAAGGACTTCTGTGAGACCATTGCTACTATGGTGAAGGATATTAATAGTTTGAAAACTGATACACAGGCCATGGCAAGAATTACAGTTGGTGACAAGCCCTTGGCGGAGCATGTTAAAGAGTTAGTGGCCATTCTGCATAATGCGGAAGCTATTGAATTTATGGTTGGAAAAATCTTAGCAACAGAAAAAAAGGTCAATGAGATGGGAGATAGAAAGGAAATGGAAAACAAACTGAAATATTTTGGCAGCAGAATTGACAGGTTGGAGCACAACGTCAAGCAGATTGCTAATCAAAATTTCCAAATCCTCAAATCTTCGGTGGACAACATGAACATCTTTATCAACAGGTTCAAGAATAATGCAGAGAAGGATGGTGATAAAGAGCAGGTGAACAAGAAGGGTCATGAAAGGAGGACCAGAGCCAACACAAAGAATAAGGTTGACATCGATGGTTGTGACCTGGAGGATATGAAGACCTCAATGAACAACATGAAACAAATGGTTGTTCATGCTGAGGAAATTCTGAATAGTATTTAGTTCCAGTTGTTGTCATTGGTTCTATCTCTTTACTATCTTTGTGCTTTCCTTTTGTTGTCTGTTCCGAGTTTTTAATGTAATGATGTATTAAGTTGTTCCCTTCCGGTGGGTTCATTTTGTCTTTTTGAAGTGATCAGGCACTTTTTTAGCATTTCTGTTTTCCTGGCTTGTAAAAGGTTTGGGTACCTTTCAAATACCTGCTTTTACTTAATCAAAACATCCAAGCATCCTGCTCATTGTCAACACATTGCTTACCAGTTGACATCCTTTCCTTACCGGTGTTAGACTGTACCGATAACCTGTCCATTTCATCCATACACAAGTCAAACACTAACTTGTGTACCGGTGACTCTAGTGGTCATTCATTTGAATGAAATTTTCTTCCTTACCTTACCGATGTTCTACAACACAAGGTGATATCAAAGATATCTCATCCTCTACTCCTCCATGATAGTGTTGCACATACATCTCTCATACCGGTAGTTGTCCTATACCGGTTGACATCAATGACAACATAATGCCAACAATCTCCCCCTTTGGCATTGATGTCAACTCATGTAGTATCTGACATACTACATAATCTCTCTCCCTCTTTGTATGATCCAATGGATTCTCACACATGTAGTATGCGGTATACTACACAATCTTTCTCCCCCTTTGACAACAATGGCAAAGAGCACTGTTAGGATATCATTCCTCCTTGTATTTACCGATCACTGACATAATTCTTTCTCCCTCTTTATCTTCATTAAATGCATCTCCTCCTTTCATATAACTTGTTATAATTTCTCAAAACACAACACTTGAGATGGAGGAATCAACCATCAACTAACACCAATTGAGCATGTAAATCTGATACTATTTGTTAAAGCACTCAACTGTAGAAGGATGTGTCAGTGAATACTACTCAACTATTGGTCCAGCTGCATCACCTCCCATTTGATCCCAAATTTCTTTAGAATAAAATGTGATTTTAGTATGAATACAACCAACCAAATGACAAGTAGATACCCATAACCATGAAATTCTCCTAGGTATACCTACTGCAATTTCCATCATCTATAGTTTGGGTAGTCAGTATCCTCACAAGTTCAAGAACACTGACTTTGCTTCATAAACACTTGAACTCCCCCTGAGTCATACATCTCAAGTTCTTATTGCCTGTCAAGTCCAATACCAAGGCTCCAATCTTCACCATATACTGGTTGAGCTATGCAACTGTGATCATCTGCCGATCTTTCAGCTTCATTATTTCAACACAACCTATGACATGATCTTGGAAGTACACAATGCCATACAATGTCATCGTCATGCCATGAATCAAAATAGTTAGCCCAAAATCATGCAAGCCTACATGATCAACAATTGGGCCATCATATGTCTTTCAGGTCTTTTCCAATACCACCTGAGACATAAACTCCACATTCCTTGCTACTGGGTCTATTGCAATGATCTCCAACCTTATTATCTTACATTACCTACAAGTACATGTTAGCATTCATACTAGTAACATCTTGCTCATACCGGTTTCCTGTACCAGTCTATAATCACTATGGGAGCGCCTTCTTATGCTCTGAGATTTTGTGTCACCTTGTATTTGATTCCAATTGTTATCTTGTCATACTTTGACACAACAATAGTGATCCAACAATGATTTGAAGGTGTGTAGCCAAGGCAGCCACTACACACACTTATCATCTCATATCCATCCATCATACTGACAACACCTTGTTCTTCCTAGTATCCTTTTTCGCTGAGGGGGTGAATGATCTAGTTCAATATACTACTCCCCCTAAGGTCTTGCATCGCCTTTAGGCCTTAGGAGATATCACCTATGCATTAAATGCACAGTGTCGATCCATTGTCTTCTTCATCCATACCTTCTTGATCTCATTCTTCTTCCCATTTTCAGTCATGGAAGCAGGTCTGACCACCTTCTGCTGATGGGTCTTTTCCTTTCCAAACTGCATCACAACTAGAAGTAGTTCTATAGTAGCACACAACATCCATCCCAATTTCATGATTGGGGAATCTCTTAACATACCGATTTGACCATCTTCTTTTGGTCATGTTGTTGTGATTGGCAACCGAAACCGATGGACCTCTTGCCCCTGCAGGGATATTTCTTCTTTGGTTCCATGCAGGTTTCTAACTTTCATATGCTTTGTATCTACTTTTTCATATAGCATAGTTGTTGTACCAGCCTCCATATGACTGCAGGTTCCTCTTCCCACATTCAACCTCTCTATGGCTAACTTTATTACAGTTATAACAAACAATATTTGCATAACCGGGAGAGGGGATATACATGCTTCTACCCCTAGATGCATTCTACTCATTTGCATGATATCTATGAGATCCTAAATTATTTCTTCTAGATCTTTTTCTACAATGTATTTCCCTATGGCCATAACTATTGCATGCAAAGCAATAACCAAAGAAGGATGGCATATGACTTACAAATTTATTCTTCCATTCATGGGGAGATCTTATCGATTTAGCATCTTCATTTCTACTTCTTTGGGGATGGATCCTAGGTTGTCCATTCTGTGCAACTCTTCCATCTGATCTCTTCTTCTCCCACACTTGCTTTGTCCTGTGGGTAGTAAAAATTCCTTGTCTTCTACCGGTAGGAGGTCTTCTCATTTTCCTACTTATGATGAAGTTGTATTCTCCCATCTTCCCTTTTCCTTTGGGATCTGCAGTGTTCCTTCTTCTTGTAGCACCGATCTTCATTTTTGTCTACAAGTCTTTGTCGGTTGTGGTTAGCTCAACCTTCTTGCAGGGAGCATTTTTACTGTGAAGGTTTGTCCCTTGTTTTCTCCATTTGAGGAGACAAACAAAATGTCATAGTGGGGGACATTCTTGCTGGTGGAGAATTCACCTGCACCACTTCCTAAACCTTCAATGTCCTTGGCATGCTTTTGCTTCTTCAACATTTTGTCCAAGGCATCATTGTTGCCATCAAACCGGATTCTTACCTTGAGCTCATCTTGACACTTCTCAAGGTCATTTCAGAGAACCTCCATTTATCCAAGCAACTTCTGATATTATTTATCTTTTACTTCTAGCTCAGAGGATAGATCACTGCACCGACAATCCTTGGTGTCTTGTTCTTGAGACTTCAACTCTGAGATACATTTCTTAGATTCTTCAAGGCATTTTATCAACCGGTTCTGCTCCACAGTAGGAGCATTCTTGAATAGCTTGTATTCCTTTCTTACTCTTCTGAGTTCTTCAAGCACATTCACAAGCTCACCTTCAAGATCAATTTCTGCTTTATCCTCTTCTTCACCTTCACTGTCAAATAGATCTTGCTAGCTAGATCTATCTGCCTTATCTCCTTCTTCTTCATCTTCTTCATTATCACTGCCAAACACATCATACTGATGGGAGCTCTCTACATTATCCCCTTTTCATGTGTGATACTCAATCTTTGTCTCATGGGCCATGACGAGATGAGTCTCCTCATCACCATTGCTACTACAATAATCAGATCTATCTCTATCATCTGTATATGTATTTGTTGCATTTCTCTTTTAACTTTCACAAATCGATCGAATGGTGTAGGGTTCATTTCCATTAAGCTTTTTTAGTCTATCTCATAGACTCTTTATCGATCTGCACTTATCCACCTATGAGGAGACATCTCTGGTTAGTCCACTGAACATAGCCTTCATGGCTTCTTCATTGCACTTGCATCTTCTTTCTTTTTCAGAGCTGGTGGGAGGACTGGCATTCCTAGGGAGACCATTAACAACCGCCATCTAAACATCTTAACCTAGGGAGGACAAGTAGACTTCCATTCTGCAACTCCAAATGGCATAGTTGATCCATTAAATGCGAGAGTAGAGATTGAATCACACTTAACCATTGTGTCCTTGACAAGATCTACCCAAGTGAGAGAAAGTTTGACAAACAGGGTACCTAGGCTCCGATACCAATTGTTAGACACAATGCACCATTGAGAGGGGGGTGAATCAGTGGTTCACAAACTTTTCCCTTTTGTTATCCTTATGAAAGTATACCAATTAATAGATCTAGTTGAATGTAGACTTACCCATTAGTGAGGAGACTAAACCCAAATGCATTCTCACAAAGGGACATCACATAACACCAGTATGTACGAGGAAAACCCAAGATGGGAAAAACCTCGGTGAGAAATGTTGTTGGAGTCTACTGCTCCAATCCAGCCTCACAATGAAATCAGTTACAAAGTTTAGGGCACAAACCCAAGGAGCTACAACCCCTAATTTAGGGCACCAACCAAGGAGCACCAACCCCTAACTGATTTATGGGTGACAACCCAAAGGAGCTACAACCCCTGCTAGTTTATGGGCACCAACCCAAAGGAGATACAACCCCTGCACCGAGCTACAACTTAGTGACCACAATGAACATTCAAATGCAAAAGTAATATCCTTGTTACAAAAGAGTTTTTTAACCTCTGCACATAACTTCGTTTTGTCGATGAGACACCTTCTTTGCTACACCGATCCACTCATTTGTTTCTCTCATCTGTTGTTGCATTTGTCGATAACCTCTATCGGTTCACTTCTACTCTTCAGTACCCTCTGCTGTCTTCTTGTCGGTACAAGTACCTACCAGTTATCTCCTCTGATGCAATCTAGCTGTTGTATCAATTTCTCAAACCATACTGGTTAATCCTCTGTTAAATCATATCACCAATTTAACCTTCACTCCCTCAGTCATTGTTATCTTCTACTATTTTTCCTTTGACTGATCTAACTCTCTCATGCAACACTCATTCACTTCACAACAGCTCTATCTTCTTCCATCCAACGACACTCTTCAATGATTTTGGCTTCCTTATTTATAACCTGGTTTTCTCGCCAAAAGCCAATTCAAATCATAGGCGGTTAGGGTTTCCTCATCAACCTCAAGGCAAACCAAATCCAATCAGATCTTATCCGATCTGATCGCCCAGATAGTTGTTTGCACATCACCGCCATTGTCGTGCCTTCTTGATCACGCCTTCTATCTTTGGCAATTTTCTTTTTACCTTGTCAACTGATTTCTTGATCGATCACCAGGATTGGTCTTGCGGTTTTATTCATTTGCCTCGATCTCCTCAATCACTATGAGTTGGCTCTTTGTTGTCCTCGAGATGCACACCTTTGCATCACATCCCATGATTTACGAGATCTACCATTAATATTGACCAACTCTGCAACAACCTCATCAGTGAACACACCATCTACTATTGCATGCAAGTCCACCACCTTGACTCCACGTGGCACCATTGTCGACCAACTGCCAAGTTGGACCTTTGTGTCAATTCAACCAGGATCACCAAACAATCAACTGAATCTTCTTTTCAGCCGGTTCACTAACCCTGTCGGTATCTCACACTTTATCGGTTAACCTTCATGTCTTCTTTTTGCTGAATTGCCAATGGAACACCTTAACTCGCTAGACATGTCTATCCATAGCATTCTCACTCTCATTAGGTTGGAAGTCTTCTACATCTGCACCTTGTCCATATTACCAGTGGACTTACATATCAGTGCACACTCTTGATGACACCATGTCATCTACCTTCAACTGACTCCATCTTCAATCCGGCCATTTTCCTTTATCTGAATCTGCTCAGGCTTGCCTTCTCCTTGATCAGATCGGATCATATCTCAACCAATTTGTCAGAGTGACAAACCCATCACTCTTCATCTGTACCAGCATCGCAAGTAACCTGTCCATTTCATCCATACATAAGTCAAACACTAACTTGTGTACCGGTGACTCCAGTGGTCATTCATCTGAATGACATTCTCTTCCTTACCTTACCGATCTTCTGCAACACAAGGTGATATCAAATATATCTTATCCTGTACTCCTCCATTACAGTGTTGCACATACATTTCTCATACCGGTAGTTATCCTATATCGGTTGACATCAATGACAACATAATGCCAATAAAAGCAAGGAATTATTGTTTATTAATCCCCTAATTAGGCTATGTGAAAGTTGTGATTCATTGCATGTTAAGAAATCTTGCATAGATTATTGTTTAAACTCCAAAAAACTTGCATGCAACAATAAATTCACAAATAGAACCTGCATGCAATGACAAATCAACACCTGAAACCTTCATGCAACAACAAATTAACACTTAGAACATGCATGCAACAACAAATTAGCAAATAGAACTTGCATGCAACAACAAATCAATACCTGAAACCTGTATGCAACAACAAATTAGTAAATAAAACTCTCATGCAAGAGTAAATCCAGACATAAAACCTACATGAAAATGTAAGACTCACACAATTATTAGATTGTACAAGTTCATGTTGGGTTCACCAAAAAATGTAAAAGGAAAAGTTAGGTGTTTAATAAAATCCATAAATCCCACATCAATGAAGGTACACAAATAAAACACAAACAAGGAAATAAGATAAGCAAATGCAAACCATCCTTCATATGCTAAAAATGATCCCCTCCATTGTCCTTCTTGCTTCTCTAATCAAATGGTATGTGGATTTCAAACTCCAAATTGCAAATGTGTTGAAAGCAAGGGTGAGAAGGTTTGAAGATTTGAAGTTAATTTAACAATGTATAGTTGCTCAAAATGTGGATCCAAAATAATGAGAAAACTGCTCAATTTATAGAGAAACCGAGATTGATTGGATGGCTAAAAATCTTAAAATTGAAAGTAATCAATGGATGAGATTAAATGAGATGATTTGTTAGTTGAGGATAAAAAGAAAATTGCATTTCCATTGTTGAGGAAGAAATAAAAATTAAAAGAATTAAGTGAAAATGAATATTGGAAACATCTATTTTCACTAAAACATGCCAAAATGAAAGTGGAGGAAAGGAGTAGTGGTGAATTAGCAAGTTTGAAGAGATAAGTGGGAATAAAAATTAGAAAGTGGAAGAGTTAAATGAAAGGAGATGGAAAACTTAAAGGGAGATAGAAATTAGAAAGTAGAAGAGTTAAGTAGGGTCATAAATAAACTAGCATGCCTACATTTAAAAATATAAGTAAGATACACCGAGAGATATCAAATTATAAAAAATATTTAATATTCATAAATAATAATAAAGAGGCTATTAGTAATGAGTTTAAAAATAAATGGTTGAATAGATCATTCAAAGTTTTTGAAAGAAATTCTAGAATGTAATGGGTAACACAGATGAACAAAATGCATACATCAATAAATGTCCATTGTGTTAATTACAGTCTTAGTTATTAATTTATGCAGTAATAATAACTCTCAGACAACATCTATAAAGAAGTGTAAAAATAGAATTTAGTCATAGTTACAATGTATAAATAACTTTTAAATTTGTCAAATACAATTTCAAATCTTTTTTGGATTAGTTAACCATTTATACATTGGCAATAACTCTCCATTTCCAATATCATCAAGAAGAGCTTGAACTTTAATTGTCAAATTGGACTTCACGACATGTAATGTAGGTATTCCATAGTATGGTGTAACAACTTGAATGATGGCATGACCCGATGCATTGTGAATCTAATTGAATAATTGACTTTAAAAGTAGCAAGCAACCATTTCCTTAAGTGGCTCCATGTGATAACTAATTTGTGATTTTTCCTTAATAAATCTCATGAACCTAATACTAAGTTGATTAGATAGGTTGTGATGTGTGATGGTCACTGTAGGCCTAATAGTCACCTTCCAGATACATCCAAGAAGGTAGAGATCTCGAAGTTCATTGTTTAGAGTAATTGACCAATCAAAAAAATTCGTAATCTCGATTTGTAGATTATTGAATTCTACATCTAAGTTCAATTTTCAGCTTGGATCCATAGAGAAATTTAAAGTATAGAGCATAATTATCAATTTTTCATTTACTGGTTCTTGGTCCATTCTTTTAAATTTTGCTGGCCATCTTTTCTCTCGACTAATAGCGAGCACTGACTTCTTCTATATGATAGATAACATTGATTGGAGGTTTTCATTGATACTTTGATAACCAAGTGGACTCCCATATATTTGCATTGTGTGACATCCTAGTGACCTGAATGAAATTATTATTAGCATTTACATTAATAATAATTAAGAAAAGGTAATTTTGTATAGACTAATTAGGATATCATATATGCTTCTAAAGTTTAAGCAATTATATGTTATCAAAGTAAATAAAAATATAATAAATCTAAGTCATATATGTAAGAATAGAATAATTTTCTTTAAAGTTCATTTGATTAGATAAATTTATAGAAATTTTCTTGATTTAAATTGAATGTATTAAATTAAACAGGAAATAGAACAAAATAACATATATGTAAAGTTCCACTTTATTATAACAAAAAACAAGTGATGCGAGGATGTTAGTAATTATTATAATGGTGGAAAATCACACATTTATTAATGATTCATATCATATTATTTATAATATTTATTTATTTATTTGTGTACAATATAATCATTACATTTATTTAGGTGGAGTTGGCCTCGAAAAAAATAAAACATTTGTTATGTAATACTCAACATTTTTGTTTTTTTGTGTGTTAAATTATTGATTTATGATTTTTTTCTTTTATAATATCAAGATGCTACAATGGTTTGTACTTTGTTTCATTATATTAATTTACAATGCAATAGATGATTTCCTATGTAATATATTATGAGAAGAAGCTATGAGGTATAACATGCTATATTAAAACACTGAAAAGCCATGGAAATGAATTTGAACAAAGATATATTACATCAATTATCTTCTATAAATTTTAATCTATTTTCTTCGGCTTTTTACTTTGCAAGTTGTCTACCCATTTTTATTTTTTCGTGATGATTATATTTGAATGTTGGCATTATTTCGACACATTTTAGAGACTTACTCGAGACACTACCACACATGTCAATCTTGTTCTTTCCCTTGGTTATATATCAATTGTAGATTTTGATAGAATCAACCCCTAAGATTTATGTAGTGTCAATGCCCATGCCAATCTTAATGGTAATTGAAGTGTTTTTCCCCTCTTTATTGGTGTTATTGGAATTATATTTGGATGATGATCTTCAAATGATATTCCCAAATAATTGTCAAATTAAACCGTGACATGTTCACGGTTCCAGTGGAGAACTTCCTTGTTTATAAATAATCTTTCGAACATATCATAGGGCTCCATTTACAAGTCCTACTTGTATCTAGAGATTTGAAGTCAACATCACCCTTGAATTCTTATTGATCAATATCTCTAGGTCAAGTTCATCATTTGAATAATATTTTCATTGATGCACACTTCCCACTTTTGTTGCGAGACTATGAGTAATAGGATGTTTTACTGAATATAACTTTTTTTTGTTATGGTTATGAACATTTTCATTTGTGGAGAACAAATAGACAATATTGTCAAACTCGACATTACTTGTAGCATCTATGGTTTGTTCTTGTTGGGCTAGAAGAAAACCTTCTAACCTATGAAATGTAAGAGAAAATCCACAAAAGGAAACATACTCAAGATCCATGACCAAAAAATCAATTTTTTTCTTAATCAATTGGAATGTTAAAAAAAATCTTAGAAAATAATTAAATGTTTCTTAAAAAATTATTTTAAAAAAAAGTTTCTTAAAAAAATTTAAGTTTAAAAAAAAATCAGAGTTTCTTTAAAAAATTTAAGAGTTTGTTTCTAAAAAAATTAAGAGTTCTTTAAATTTCATTTTATAAAATAATAATAATTTAGTAATTAAAATTTGGTAGTACTTGTTTTTATAATTATTGATTTAATATTAATAGATGAGAAGCAATCGAAAATAGTAATTAAATATTTTAATTTAATGGCATGACATACATTAAAATATTTGTAAAATAAATAGAAAATAGCATGGTACAAAATATTTTCACTACTTGGTCATACGTGCATCATTTAATTCAAATGATAGTCAAATTCTTTTGATAGGTCAAAACATATTTCTATTTTTATTTGTATTCATGTATTTTAACTAACCGTGCAAAGTGTTATCGACATTGTTGTTATGGCTCTCTATTTTACTAGTAATGCAGTTTTTTTAATGATATTCATTTATTGAAACCTAAATTTAATTCAAATACAATTATTATTGAGCGTTTAACCTAAATATATTGTATGTTTCTATCCAAACTGTCTTATATCCAAATACTTCCAAATTAACCTGCGATTAACTTGTAATTCAATTATTAGAATTAATCCTTAACCTCTTAACCGTCACAACAACCCTAGTTGAATCTTATAGATAATCCTAATTGAACCTTAACTATAACCTTAAATAAATCATAACCTCAAGTAAACCTTATATCTAATAAATAAAATAGGTTTATGTAATTGTAAGGGAAAATTAGTACTTTGTATTAAAAATTTTGATATGTTTTAAATAATCTATATTAAACCCAAGTGAAAGTTTTATTAAACACTTATAAAACCTAGAAAGAAAAATTCTTGAATAATAGTGAGATTTGGTTTAACTTCTTTAAAAATGTCCTTGTTGTGGTGTCATGCTATCATTGCTTTGGCAAGTCTTTTTTTTTTCCAATATAAAAGTAGTATATTAATAAATTGGTGGTTTTGTTAACGAGTGACAATTCAGCTAACCACCTATAATCGAATATTAAATAAATGTATAAAGGAATAATGAAATATTACCAAATATAATACTGCATTTAAAGAGAAAGTTGTGTACATATCTATTCTTATAATAGAGTGTTTTAGCAATTTAATCTTTATCTTTATTCCAAAATAATTTTACTCATCTATTTATTTTAATTTCTAAATATTTTTTTTTATATTGATTATAGAGAATAAAGTGAGAGTACATATCTGAGTATATAACTCACTGAGAGACCTCAAAAAATGAAATCAACATATCAGAATTTTAGTATGTTGATTGCAATAGAATCCAAACTAAGGACTGACTAATTACATGGTAATATATGTTTGTCTAGATACATAGTTGTGCACAAAGTGTACATTGAGTTTCAAAATATATATGACAAAATTTACATCCATGCGACCCATCCCAGTGGGCCTTCCATCCAGACTATCCTCTGATCATCCCTTGTTTTGGCTGAGTATACAATCTGTTGTCGAACCAGGGCTCTATTGCCCCTGATTTCCTCCAGGAGAGCATCCAGGTTGTTGATAAAAGGAATACCTTCAGTGTTTAGTCTATGCCAAGTGTATCTATGAGAGAGATCATGGATGAAGATCTTGGTGTGGTCATCAGTCAAAAACCTTCGGAATTTCTCCTTGTTTAGTCCAATCACCAAATCCACCTGTGAGGAGACAAAGTAATGTGTGAGTCTACAAAAAGACTCAGTAAGGACCCTCTCTTTACTTTGAAACCTTTCTTCATTTTTTATTTTCCATATATACCAAATAACTTCGCAAGATAATAGGTTCTGAAATAGATTGTCTTTTTTAATGCCTTTAATATAACCAGTAACAATATCAAGAATGTTAACATGCAATGGAATTGAAAAACCAAACATTAGCCAGATTTCCTTATCAATGATACAATCAAAGAAGATATCTCTAGCAGTTTCTTTAACTTTACATATGTTACAAATAACATCTCTATTATGTGCAAGCCTGATAGGAAGCTTATCAAGCATTAGCAACCATTTGAATGTCTTCTTTTTGGGAGCCAACGAGCTGCTCCAAAGAATTTTAAACAACATACCCCATTGCACAAGTGTTAAATCAGAATACCAGTAAGAAATAATATGTTTTAGAATACTATCAATGTGCATCAAAGAATTATAGACAGAGATGGATTTCAACTTACAAAGCATAGTACCATCAGACCAAGAGAAATCTACAAACCTATTTTCAATAGTTACACATCTTTTCGGAAGTTGCAAAGCAACACAAGCATTATACTTGATGTTATAAGTCCTCTTATTAGAGGCAGGGAGTTGATACTTACTAGAGAGGTCATCCCATGAGATGAGATCATTATTCAAAAAAATATCCTTGAAGCAGCAAATGCCTTTGTTGGCCCAATTTTTGGCCGAGCAACCTTGAGTAAGAGCTAGGGGTTTGCCATTGTAGAATAAATTCCACCAAATTGACCTCTCCCCACATGTGAGATCATCCCTATTGGCCCAACTATTAGCTATATTATGCTTAACAGTCTCCCACACCCTCCAAATTAACTTGAACATCGATGAACCTGCGACAGAGACAAGGAAACTTCCAGCTAAAAGGTCACTAAGAGGGAGGGATTTCCAGGATTTAGCAGCTTTAGGAACTCCCAACCTGATATTATTCCTGATAAGTATCTTCCATGGCTCATTACCATCCAATGCATGGAATATCCATGTAGCTGCTAGTGCAATCCCTTGAACTTTAAGGTCCTTCAGCCCCAATCCCCCAATTGCCTTGTCCATACAACACCACTACCACTTAACCAAATGTACCTTTCTATTCCCTTTTTTATTCGACCACAGGAAGTTTTTGATGATCTTTTGTATATCATTAATTTGGTAATTACTGAACATCCACACCAAGGAGTAGTAGATATTATATGAAGGGAGAATTTTTTGACAAACGTGTACTCTCCCTACTAGTGAGAGGTAATGGTTGTTCTAGTTGGTGAGTTTCCCTTCAATCTTGCTTTTGATCCAACTCCAAATATCTTTGAGGCAAGGAGAAACTGAGAACAAAATCCCTAGGTATCTGATAATCTTGTTAGGTCCTCCCCACTGAAACCCATAAGGAGCAAGCCAGTCTAGGGGGGTGATCAAACCAACTGAGCAAGGGGTGAAACCACAATAGTGGGTTACAATTTTTGCTAACTTTGACACTGCAATATTCTTTTTCAGAAAAAAAACTTCAGATTCAAACACCTATTACTTCTAAATCGTAAGGAATTTGTAGATGATGTGAACTAGTGATTTGTGTCACCTTTTATGTAGATTCTAAAAATATTTTTTTGATAATTTTTGGAATCAATTTGTGTCCATTTTTCTATCTCCCTCAAAAACTAGTTTTTCTCAAAAAATAACATTTTTAAAGAGTGATACTCACTCTGTATAGCATAACTTTTTTTCTATAAAAGATATGAATGTGATTCTTGCGAATTTGGTTTTGTAACATCCACATCTAGTGTTTGCAATTGGTTTTGTAACATTAGCTTTAATATTTCATATTTTATTAATATTTAAAGTCAAGTTAACTGTAATTTTGACATATGTTCGTTTAATATTACATAACTTGTTGTATATGCAACTAAAATCAATTTATTTATTTTTGTTGGAAAGAGGACTTCAATACCTAGTGCGTAAATATTTTTCAGAAATTTTTGGGTGACATTTACTATTTTCCCATAAGAATTGAACAAAGAAGTTTATGTTCGGTGAAACCCTACATTCATAAGAAATAAAATAAAAATATATTAATGAAATTAAATATATTAAAAATTATACTATTTGGAAAGATTATAACAAGGGCTAAATACTTAAAAAAACAAAAATTCTAAATGAATTCATTTGAACCCCCAAAAGCTAATGTAAAATTGGTTTTTTATTAGCATTTGATAGATGCAAAGGAGACTCCATTACAAGTATGATTTAGAAGTAGAGAGGTTATATCCAAGAAATTTTGATCTAAGAGCCTTTGATCTAACTCTCTTCAATTAATTACTTCAAATGGGACCTCTTAAAGCTTAAATCAATATATTTTCTAAAAAAATGTATGATTTCAGCAAAAATCAGGATGTACGAAAAAAGTGGGAACCAACATTGTGAGTTCACCCTGGGGTAGATTTAAACTTAGAAATTCTGCACCAAATGCATCACAGAACATCTTAAGTTTGGAAGATAAAGAATCCATGTTACTCTCAGATAACTCAAGAAATAGTGCAGTATCATCTGCAAACTGTATGCTAAGCAGATCTGATTTATCACTTAGAGTAATTCCCTTAACTTTAGGAGATAGGGTGTCATGTCTTAACAAGTAGTACAAAGCATCCGAGGCAATAACAAAAAGGGTAGGGGAAAGAGGACAACCTTTCCTAATAGACCTACTTAACTCAAAGGTCTGTGAGATGGATCCATTGACTTCAATCTATGCATGGGCATCCTTGAGGAGGACCTGGACAAAGTGACATAATACCTCAAGAAACCCAAATGCTTCAAGCATCATGGTGATGAATTTCCATTCAACCTTGTCATAGGATTTTTATCAGTCTAGAAGAAACTTGGCTACCTTCCGATCCAAGTTTTTGGCCCATTCCATTGCCTCCCAACTGGTGATCAAGTTTTTAAGTATGTATTTGCCTTTAATGAAGCTTGTTTGAGTACAAGAAATGAATCTAAGAAGGATATTTTCCAGTCTAATAGCTAGCATTTTGGCTAGAATTTTATTATAAACATTGAGGAGGGTGATGGGCCTCCAATTTTTTATAAGAGCCTTGCCCCCCTCTTTAGGAAGTAATTTTATGAGGTCTCTATTAATTTCAGCCCCAAGGGAACCTTTCTCAGTGGCTTCCCTGTAAATTTCCTGCAAGTCATCTGCAATCCATTTAATGTTGTATTTATAGAATTCAATGGAAAGCCCACCAGGGCCTAGGGCCTTATCATTATGAAGTGAGTTAATGGCTCTCTTGATCTCCTCCGCCATAAATGGTTGATGGAGTCGTTGGTCTTCTTCAGGTGAAAGAAGCTTGGGAATGAGAGAACGACATCTTTCCCTTGCAAGAAGGGAGGTAGGTGAGCCTTTAGATGAAAAAATATTTTGGTGGAATATTAGGAATTCTACCATGATGCCTTCCCCACTAGATATCTCTTTGTCTTCCACCCACAACTTATCAATTCTTTCCCTAGTTTGTTTCTGCTTCAAAAACCTAAAGAAAAACTCAGATCCTTTATCTTCCTGATCCAACCATTGCATTCTACCTCTCGCCCTTTCTCCTATTGCTTTGTCATGTTGTAATTTCCTAAGTTTGTCTCTATCCATAGCCACTGAATGGATGATGTCAACATTACTCAGATCATTTTGAAGTAGTTCTTTTGCCTTGTGCAGTTTGGAAGTGAGGATAAGTTCAACTTGCCTCACATCCTTAGCTTTCTTTTTGCCCACAGTCTTAAGGATGTTTTTCCAACTGGCCACAGAGGTGTTCCATCTTACAATATTGGAGTTAGACTGAGAGTTCCATCTGTTAAAGAGCCTGACAATGTGGATAGCAGCGAGAACATCTTGATCTTCCAACAGTTTTGTGTTGAGAATAAACTTGTTATTACCCTTAGTCTGCTCCTTTATACCATCCTTGAAATAAATTTGGGCAATAATGGGGTGATGATCAAATAGAGAGGAGGGTGAGACCCCCACTGGGCAACCTTGTTGATCAGGTGCAAAGGAGAAGAAGTCCTTATTGGCATAGATTCTATCAAGTCTAGAATAGATTCTACTATGCCCTTTTTGGTAGTTACACCAGGTAAACCAAATTTCTTTGTGGGTAGATCTCATGCCTTCTAAAGGATCATACGATCTATTCATTCCTTTTAGCATGTCCCGATTAATCTTTTCTCTACCTTCCAATCCAAATTAGTGCCTCCCATCTTATCCTCCTACCGCTCAATCATATTAAAATCTCCTCCCATGATCTATGGGATGTCTGGCAAGGACACAAGCCATTTCCATAGATTGGCTCTCTTCCTATAATCATTTGGAGCATAGACTGTACATATACCAAAGGTGTCATCACCATTTTTAATGGAGATCCAAACTGATCAATTACATGGGGATATTTCAGAGCAGACGATTAAGTCTTTCCATTTGAGGTTGATGAGGATCATGACTCCCCCCTTCCCCTTGTCATGTTTGGTGCAAAACTTCAGAGCATATTTCCAAACACAATTCAGGTTGATATCCAATGAGAAATTAATGACTTTGACTTCTTGGAGCATGAGAAAGTCCAAGTCTTTGTGTTGATTCATCATTCTTCTAACAGTGTATTTCCTAGCGGGAGATTCCAACCCTTGGATATTCCATGAAATGCATTTCATGGTCAACTAGATCTTAATTGTCTTCCTTGGCAGCTTTGAAGCTGCTAAAACACTTTCTCATGCTGGATTTTTGATTGGACTTCTTATGCAGAGGAGATTTTTTATTTTGGACCCTAGAGGTCTACCTCTTTTCTCCTAACATTTGCTTCTGCTTTTGAAATCTCCTCATCCAAAGCTCCTCTATCCCGAACCCCATCACCTCTAGTGACAGAGTAGTTGGAAATTAAATCAGTCTCTACTTCAGACTCATGAATTCCCACTGAGGAATCATCATTCTAGTTATCTACCTCGATTATGCCAAGCTCAGCAAGAGTCGGAAGCTTGTTAGGATTGGGTTTGCCAACCATTGGGTCACCAAGGATGATCTCATAAAAAAAACTATCAAAATCAATCAACTTGTTAGCTTCAAGGGGTAGACACCATAGTATCAATGGATTGAGAAGGATGGGGGCAATCTCCCTCCCCTCGGGAATCCATGGAAATAGTCAATTCCTTGGTCAGTTCAAGTTGGCTAGCAAGAACCTAAAATTGATTAGAATATGAAAAAAATGGAGGGATTGCTGGGGGGAGGGGAGGTTATTTCCATCCTTCCCAAGTAACTGGTGTCTCGTTCTAACCCCTCAAAATTCCTAATAATGGATTTAATGAGATAATTCTTCTTGTTTTTTTAGAAAATTTAATCTCAGACAAAGCTTCAAGAGAATCTTCTTCCATGAGTGTCGTGGAGGAGCACTTCTTATCATGCCAACGCGCTCTAATTTTTTCCAATGCAAGTTCTTATGCATTTTTCCTCTTAGACCTCTTGTTCTTCCTAGTCACTACCTAGAAGCCTTTGTCCTTCATTTCCTCCAACTGTAAAATGACTTCTAAAACAACAGAATGAGACAGAGGATCGACATTGAAGTAACCAAAAGCGGCAGAGTTATCAATAATAGGGGGTTCAAGTGGTTTGTCATTCAGGAAGCCAACAATGACCTTGTTTATGGCTTCTCTGAGGGAGTCAATTTTTCCCAATAGAGGAGGATTATCGCCAGGATTGGAGTCCAAAATGGAAGGGTTACCTCCATTAGTGTCAGGTTTACAAACATGATCAATAGGGTTTTTAGAAGCCCTTTTCCTAGCATTGAGAATAGGGCAAAATCTTCTGATATGCCCTTCCTTCCTACACGGAAAGAAAGTGTTTAAACCACCTAGGGTTTCAATAAGATAGGTGAATAATTCACCACCAAGATTAATTACAATGAATCTGGGAATATCTATGCCAGGATTGACAGGAACTAGAACTCAGGAATCTAGGTGGGGAACAAGGTTCGACAAGTGGTCAATCCTTATCACTCTATCGATGGGTTCCATGATTTGAGTAATAAAATTCCAAAAAAATGGGTGGAAAATTATTGATTTGAATCCATCGAGGGCATGAGAGTGTCAATATTTCCTCATTAATCGCATCAAAAGACCATTTTAGAGCCCTAAATGTGGTTTTCCCCACGACCCAAAATTGTTTCTTGAGGACTTCCGCCTGAGATTTATTATCATTGAAAACATAATGAAAACACCTTTTTGAATCATTCTGCAAAAAGAGAATTTAAACCCTAATTTTTTTAGCCAAACATTTTTCATCTAATCATCCAGAAATTTCCTAACCGGACATTTATCTATGTCAATAGTCACAAAAAAAATAGCTATATCTTGCAATCTAGTCTTTTCCAGATCAATAGCCTTAGCCATCGATTTGTTAGGCCAAATGGATAAGGTAGGCAAAGAAGAGGGAGGGACCTTACCACAGTTTCCTCCTCTACCATCGCTATCTGGTTCAGTCGCACTTACCAGAATGAATTTTGCCTCTTCGAGAACCTGCACAAATGAGCCAATAATGGCATCTTTGAATGTTTTACCATTAAGACCGTCGGCCTCGACCTTTGAAACCAGCGGCTGAGACGAATTAATGATCAGCCCGTTCGAATCCTCGCCCATAGGGAAGCATGTACGATTACACAAACCACAGTCCTACCTACACCAGTAGAAAAGGCACAATAAATACAGACAAGAAGGGTTGCTAGAGAGAAAAAAAAAATAGAGGCCTTACCACCATGGAGGAGGCCTTACCACTACCTCCACACGCAGGAGGGAAACCTCGTCATTGAGCCTATGTGTGCGGGCCACGTCAGAAACCCTAGGTTGCAGACCCCCTCTAAACATTTATTAGTGTTAAAAAAATATTTTATATTAAAAACAAAAAAATGATATGGTAAAAATATTTTTTTTACAAAATAATTTTTTTTAAAATATTAAATAATAAATTATCAAAAATGTTCTTTCTAAAAAATAAATTTTACGTAAATTCAATTTATAGTACCATTAAAAAAATTAATACAATAATTACAACTTTCTTGCAAGTTGCAAAAAAAAATAAAAATTATGCAATAAATTATTTCAAAAGGACAAACAAGACCAATTTTACATGAATGAAAGCTAGTTACAAATTGTTCATTATTGGGTCCAATAGAAAATTTCAACGAATAGAGCAACAAAAAAATGGTAGACCATGCAATTACTTTACTCTCAAAACTATCATATTGAAATAGGAGAACATATAAAAATAATATCTTTTCCTAAAATTTACAAATAACTTTAATTGTGGAATAAAGAATCAAATGTGACTATTGTTGTTGTGATAGATATTGTAGTCACATAAATCCGTCCATTCTAATTAAATGAATATTTGCTATTTATTTAATTAAAAATCCACTAGCCATCAGTTAATTAAATTAATATTTAATTAATTCATCTTCAAACATTCTCCTATTAATTAAATAAATTATTCAATTTATTTTAATTAATTCATTAAACCAAATTCAAATCAATTAAATGAATAAATCATATTTATTTCATTTAATCCCCTATTCCTCTTTTAAATAAATTAAATCAAACATTTATTTAAATCATTTATCCCCCCCACTTGCATTTTCCTACAAATGCAACTTGCACACATTTATTGAAATAAATTAATTTATTTTAATTAAAAATCTTATTTTCCCTCACCCACAAAATCCACTTGCATTCCTAAACACCCTTCTAGATTCGTCTAAGCCCTTCCTAATTAACCTAATCCATCCTGTAAATTATTGTCACATTCCTAAGCAACTTGGAGTCACTTCTCAAAGACTTCAAAGTCTTTGAAAAGCATTTAATGCTTTGTGTGTTCAACAATTTAACCTCCAAAGTCTTCCAAAACCACTGATGGCTCTTACATGACCATCAATGGCTCGTACATAACCATTTATGGTTATTTCAACTTGCATTCATGTGTCTCCTCAAGCATTTATTGCTTTGACCATGTTTATCCCTTTTGCCTTTGCACAAGAGTTTATCCATTAGATAAAAGCTTTATTCTTTGAATAAAGATTTTATTCATTCAACTAACCTTGACCTTAACTTCCAAGTTAACTCCCAGGTCATGTCAAGCATTTAATGCTTATTCCCTCTCCTCTCAACCTATCTCACATTGACACTTGTCATCCTAGGATTGGGTTGAAAGCCCTCACATGGATCTCAAATCATTCAATCTTGACCCTTGTTGAGATTACTCAATCTCAACCATCCATTGCTCCATTTTTCCTATAAATAGAGCCCATTCCTTCATAATCCAAATCCTGAAAACTTGTATGCATTTAATCTATAGTGAATTGTAGAGAGCATTTTAGCATAATAACTCATATAATTGTCATTTTGGTTTAAATCAAATCATCTTAGTATCTAAAGCATTTAGTATTAGCTTTCATTCATATTTAGAACAAATACTTTAATCGTGAATCTCCATAAGCATCCATAGTGCAAAAAGCTGCTGAGAGCTACACTATTTTGGAACTTGGAGAGGAGAGGAACAAGGAAGGAGAAGCTACCAGCATGGTAGAGAGCATTTGGAGGAGTTTAGTTGCTTTTTGTAGATTCCTTAAGCTTTCTTTTTGCTTAGTAGTGTCTTTCTTGATATGCTTGCTTAGGATAGTTTTTAATTTATGATTTTCTAACATCTAACAATCGACTCTTGTGGTTTCTTGTTCAGGTGTTTGTTTATCCTAACATTGTCCTTTTTTGTAGAGCATCATTTGGTGAACCCGACATGAATCCAAACACCCAAAAAATTTTAATAAAAACCAACTAACATGTTTGAATGTTGAAATTGACACACAGGTCGCGCTTTAGCGCTTTTGATCACGTTGTAGTGCTATTGCAACATGTTATTCTAGTGCTATTGTTCTTACAATAGTGCTATTGTACCAAGTTTGGCGCTATTGACATTATTTCAGCGCTTTTGAACTTGTTTTGGCGCTTTTGAAATTGTTTTGGCGCTTTTGCAGTTGCTGTCAATTTTTTTCCTTTTAGCGTTGTTGTATTTATATTAGCGTGTTTGTGTTAAATAACGCTTCTGTTTAAACACAGAGTAGCGCTATTGTAACATAACGTTGTAAAAAAGACCTTGTAACCAAAAAAGTAAAAAAAATTACGCTTGTAGAAGCCCACAATAGGTTCGGTTTTTACTAATTGTTCGCTTTTTGAGCAGGTCTAAAGATAACTTACCTAAAAATCAAAAAATTAAAATTGGACAAAAACAACTTTCATTTCCTTGCAAGTTTGGATCATGCGTTTTTAGTGCTTTAAAATTGAATAAAACAAATTTGTTTTCTTGCAAGTTAGGTTCACTTTATTTGGTGCTTAAAACAAGACAAAACAAATTTCTTTCTTGCATCAAACTAAGAATTCACAATCCACACTTCCCTTTTGGTGCAAATAAAACTCACAATCAACTTGTTTCAAAGCGATTTTTCTTCATGCATACGTCCTTCAAATTATGTTGACTAGGATTTTCGAAGTTCTAGTTTACTCAAAACTTTGCATTTGAAGTTAAAAAGAACACCATGATTGTTGGAGCAACATCTCCAAATAGTTAAAACACATTGCGATGGCAAGTTAAAAAGAACAAGTGCATGTCGTGTTTGGCACACTTGTGCAAAAGAGTTGGTCAAGTGGTCCTACTTCTAACACACACTATCCTCTCCCTTGGCTTTCATGGTCCTAGGTGCAAGAGAAAAGTGTTAGTAACACTCAAAGTTTATATTTTTAAGAGAGGCCTGCCAAGAGACACATCACTCTTGGGAACGACCTCGAGCGGTAAATCCTTCGAGCCGCTATAGAAATCAGGTGAGAGCGAAAGTTGTAGCCTTGGGTATAGTTGTTCCTACAGTGTAACTTGCCGGAAGGACAAATGGGCCCCACCACAATTTACAAGGCTCTTAAGTGAGTCACTGCAGAATGAACTTATGTCCAAAAATATCAAACATTACTAAACACCTTTAAGTAGTAGCCCACCCATTCTATTGATTGAGAATGTTTGAGATACAATTCAGTGCAAGAGCATAGATGGTTTTGCTCCCAAGATACTCACCGTACATATTTCCTTGAGTAGAAACATAGCTTTTTGAAAAGTCACTTGTGGCTTGATAAAAGTGGTGACTCCCCCATCATAGGGATTATCTATTTGTTATACTCATGCAAGACTTAGTATATCACATCCTTACCTGCCACGGTGGGATTCATAAGGTATGTAGTACCAAAGTCAAAGAAATATCAAGATGTGGGCTGAATTTATCACAATTGGCCATTTGACTTTAGGGATACAAATTGTTTGAAGTGTTTTTGTTTTGAGTCAAAGACCAAGTACAAATTGAGCCGACTTCAGGCTTTGGAAAGAAAACCACCTAAAATACACTTAAAGGAAAGGGTCATAAAAAGTCCAAGGATTGGGTTGATCTAGACCCATACTCATTTGTGCCTTTAAGGCAACCTTCTTGTGTTTGTGTGCTTGCTTTGTTTTCTTGTCAAAGAAACATCATAAAATCCAAAAATCAAAACAAGTCATCCAACCAAACATCTTTCAAAAACAACCAAAAGATCAAAAACAAAGAGAAAAGTATCAAACTTTATGACCATTCTTCACATCTTGAGAAAGAAGAATCTTCATCAAAACATCAACTTGAAAAGAAGACCATTGAGTTCAAAGCCTTTGATCAAAAGGAGGAAATTCTTCTATCTAAATAGACAAATTTTTGTCTCTCATAGAGAGTTTTTTTACATCACATGCGTCTCTACCTTCAAGGCAAAACAAACGAATTTGATTCAGAATCATTAAACCGCAGAGCTTTTATGCAATATAGAGCTTTGAGTTATCACAAAAACCAAGGAGGCAAGATTAATCCCAACTTCTTCCCAAATGTTTGTATCACATACAACATAGCTCGAGAAATGCCACCAATGCCTAAAAGGGAAGAGGTAGAATTTGTTCCATTTGTGACACAAAGCTTTTATTGAAGTTAAAACATTTCATCCATTATCTCATTCATACATCATCACTTCATCATCAATCCGTTCCAACACTCAAAACATTAAGAGGTTCTTGTCCTAAGTTCTCTTTTGGATATTGCTTGAATCAAACACATCCCATCACTTTTTAGATTGTTTCTACATCTAGGATAAGCTCATCCTAAGAGACATATCTAAGCAAGTTAAAACTAGTTCATGAGTGAATCCTCTCATTACTAGGCAATTAAGTCTGTAACACATCTCAGATTTCTCTAAACCTTATCACAACAAACCTTGTCAAAAACAAACAAGCAATTCAAAGAAAGAATTTCGGTTACATCTACCTTTAAGTGCTAGAGATCCACATGCAACACAATTCATCAACCATCAATATTTCATTTCATCAACAACTCATCATCATTTTTCACCCAACTTCAACAAAGACTCATAAACAAAATGTCTCAAACCTAATTACAGTCAAGGCAATGAGAAATAGAAGTTGAAGAAGAAGAGGAGGAAAATATCAATGAATTTCAAGGAGCACTTGGAGGAAATGCGAATGACGAAAACCCAAGTACTCCTACTCTTGCAACAATAGAAAGGCCCCAGCATAACCCTCTCTTTAACAGACTTTTTGATGAAATACTCAAGAGCAATACAGATGCTCACTTTTTAAAGCTCGCTCAAGAAGGAGCCAAGCTTCCCTTTGACTTTGATCTTGCCCAATTAAGACAAGCATCAGAACGACAAAGTCACCATGAAGAAGAAAGAGGTAGAGATCCCGTCAGATATAACATTCCTCGAGGTAACCCATCACCTCCTCCTCCAAATGAAATAGAGATGTTGCGGCAACAAGTTGAAAATCTCACCCAACAACTTCGTAGAGGTGTGAAAACTAATCAATTCTCACTCAATGACATATGTCCCTATCCCTTTGATAGGAATCTTTATATGCCACCTTTTCCACGAGGAATTGAAACACCCAAATTCAAAAAATATGGAGGAAAGGGAGATCCTCGCGATCATGTCAGAGAATTTCATTCAGCTTGCCTCGAAGTGGCATATGAGGACACATACCTAATGCGACTTTTTCCCGAAAGCTTGGGAGGAACAACCACATCATGGTTTTCCTTACTACCAGGTGGCATTAGGACCTTTGAAGAGCTAGTTCAGAAGTTCTTGGCACATTACTCTCATAACATTGAATGCGATATCACCATGGTTGATCTGTGTAACACTAAACAAAAACCAAGTGAACTATTCTCAGTATTCCTACAATGATGGCATCAAATGTCTAGCAAACGTTCTCTTCAGTTACCTGAACAAGAACTAGTGGAAATATTTATTTCCAACTTAAACGAAGAAATGGAGTTTCACCTAGATATCAAAGACATAGACTCTTTTAATGACATGATCACCAAGGGCTTAAAATGTGAGTGAGCTCTCATCATGAAAGGACTTATCAAAATCTATAATGAACCAAAGGATGGTCCTCGCCCATGCTTCAATAGTGAAAAACCAAGCTTCTGGAACAAAAACAAAAATATCATCAACGATGGGGTTGTGGATGCCAGAACTATCAAAAGTGCACAACCTGTAGTTTGATTTGCAGGACAAAATCCCCCACCTCAGACTAACACAGTTGTTCCTTCAAATCAAGGCCGCATCACATCTCACGATGAACCCAAACCTCGTCAACAAAAACAAAAGCGAACATACACTCCCTTAGGGGAACCCATCGAAACAGTGTTGCGACAACTGGTTTCTCAAAATTTGGTAACTCTACCTAAAACATCAAACTATGAACCTCAAGTCAAACCTGCATGGTGGAGGGATACTGAACATTGTGATTTCCATCAAGGGAGAGGACACAAGACAAGTAATTGTCACAGATTGAAAGATCTTATTCAGGATTTTATTGACCGAGGTGAAATTGAAATCGAAGGGCATGACCCAAAGACAACAAACAATGATCATCTGATGTTCAAAAATCCACTTCCATCACAAGAACAAAGGGGTCCTTCCACTTCCAGGAGAGACACTAATACCACTGATTATACGCAGGCTGCGTATAATTATACTGTAAATCACCTGTATGATGCCAGTTAACAAATTGCAACTATAACCATCAAAAATCCCAGCTCCAATTGCAATGTTGTTACATGTTGCGGCAAGGTTACCATAAAGGCAGCTCCACAAGGCACCACCTTCATACCAAAGTAGTACAATCTTGTGGAACAATTAGACAAAACGCCTGCGCTTATACCCATTTTAGAGCTATTGCGCCTATCTCCATCTCATTAAATAATCTTGGATCAAGCTCTCCAAGAGGCGTCAGTCTCTACAAACCTAAATACAGATCAATTCCAAGCCATGGTTGGAAGTCTAAAGTCATCACCTTGTTTCACTTTTTTCGAAAGTGACAACTCTTCCTTCCAGCAACCTCATAATGTTTCACTACACATTGAAGGCTTTATCAACCAACATAGGATCAAGTGAGTCTTGATCGACAATGGAGCAGGCTTAAATATTTGTACACTACATTTGGTCACCGCTTTGGGATATGCAATAGAATCAGTGGATCCCTGTAAGAAGATCACAATCAAAGCCTATGATGATGCAGAGCGTTCAGCCAAAGGAGTTGTGGTACTACCAATCCGAGTGGGCCATGTGGTGAAACACATCATCTGTCAGGTTCTGGACCTTCCTCTACCATACAATCTATTGTTAGGAAGACCTTGGATACATTTCATGCAAGTCATTCCATCTACCTACCATCAATGTATCAAGTTCCCACATAATGGTGTAGAGATCACAATCCTGGGCGATGCAAATCCCGTTGCATATTGTCATAATATCATTCATCAACCAGAGATTACTGTTCCTAACAATAGAGAAGCCATTTCCTCCACATCATATATAAGTCCAGCCTCTCTTGCCAGTTCAAATACCACTATACCCAAGAAAGAAAAGATTAAGATGAAAATAGCAGAGGAAGGTCCTGGGGAATACAACTTAAGTCAACTCTTTTGTGTGGGACAAATTCCCACTTCTCCTAGAACACATGGCAAACCGTAACAGTTACTTCAGCAACCACTGGTCACGCCAGCATGTGTTTTGACGCCTTTCATCCTTGGGAAGAGTCAAGGAGAAGAAACCAAAGATGAGGACTTAGCGGAATGGATGTATAAAGATCCCATCACCATTGATATGCCGCAAGCTACACTTCCCACGGATCGGTATGGCAAAGGCCTCCTCATTATGCAAAGAATGGGTTATGATGGTCAGAGTGCTTTGGGACCTTGCAAACAAGAAAGACATGAACCATTGCTGCCAGAATTAAAGCCCAAAGATAATACAGGCCTAAGCTTTGAAAAGGAGATCTTTCCTAAGCTCAGATTCAAAGGAAAACCCAGCAAACCACTATATCAACCTATTACAAAGAGGACACCTTTCATTATCAAAGCAGCATCAAACACCATCGCAACTGCCCCACTGAGGCTCAAAATCCCAACACAACCATCTACAATGCCAATCATCCCACCAATCAAACCAGTAATCCCATCAGCAACAACAATAACATCAATAGTACCATTAGCAGCAACAATTGTATTAGAACCCATAGCAGTATCTACAACACCAGCAGTTCCAGGAGAAGCAGCTAAGTCAACATTACCGATACTCCTTATATCGTATTCATTGATCCCCATCATCCTTCCTGCAGCAGCGATCATTTCATCTACAAAGGTACATCAACCGATCACACCTACAGTATTTAACACAAAGGACATCCCAATATGGTATAGTAATCAGATGCTGGAAAGTGATTCAGAGACCGACTCACATGAATGGGAATTTGATTCCATTCATCTTAATACTTCAGATGAGGAAGACACATCAATACCTCCACCTCGCAAAGGCATCCCTGTTTACGGAGAAGCACAGATAAAGACCTCTTGGGTTCTTGAGCTGGAAAATTCTTCCATAGATCCTACGTCTAATTCCGATAGGGAGAGTACCATCAATGACCTTCACCATAACATCTTAACCCTCAACAATACATCTAATGAACTTAACCTAATCGATGAAGTAATGCCCATTATTCATCATTAACTCATTAAATGGAACCAACCAAATCCCCCGTGTCTTGACCTTTTCCAAAATGATGAGGCACTCATTGACTTTTTCGAACTACGGGATAACATACCAAGCGGGGATAACAAAGCTGGATTCACCATTGAACTTAATAGCGTAGCATACTTCGGGGTGGATGCCAAACCTTTCAGCTGCAAAAATATAACAATAAAACATGGATCTTCCAGTGAAAACCACATCGTGGCACTATTTGATTCAACAAAAGTAAAAAGAAAGAGTGTATCCAATGGTGAAAACCTCTCTGAGGCGCTCGGGGATGAAAGGTTTGACATCCTTCCCTACAGTACACAATGGGAACAATCAACGATTCTCATCGAGGAAACCAAAGAATACAATGTGGGGACTCCTAAAACTCCTCACCTCATACATCTGGCATCTTTTTAACTCCAGAGGAACAACCTAAATTAATAGAGTTCTTTCAGAAGTGTCAGATAAACTTTGCATGGTCATATGCAGACATGCCTGGGCTTGATCCTAATTTAGTCATGCATCACCTCACCGTAGCGGAAGGAGCCAAACCTGTCAAGTAGAAGCTTTGTAAGATGCATCCTCAGATTGCAGTACTAGTCTAAGCAGAACTCAAGAAACTTCTGGATGTTGGTTTCATTAGACCAATTGATTATGTAGATTGGATATCCAATATAGTGTCGGTCGGCAAACCAAATGGGGGCATATGTATTTGTACTGACTTCAGAGATCTAAATAAGGCATGTCCTAAGGATGACTTCCCCCTACCAAACATCGACATCATAGTAGACCTAATAGCAGGGCATGCCATGCTTTCACTCATGGATGGCTTTTCAGGATACAATCAGATAAAAATCGCACCAAAGGATCAACATAAGACAGCCTTCACATGTCCATGGGGCACATACTGCTGGAATGTAATGCCTTTCAGTCTAAAGAATGCAAGAGCAACCTATCAACGAGCAATGACCACCATCTTCCATGACATGATGCATACTATGATGGAAGATTATGTAGATGACTTACTAGCAAAATCACTCACCAGAGAAGGTCATCTCAACATATTAGATAAAATCTTTGATAGACTGGAACAATACCATGTTCGACTCAACCCAAAGAAATGTGTCTTTGGAGTAACCTCCGGGAAGCTTCTAGGATACAGTGTCTCAAACAAAGGCATTGAGGTCAACCCAGCAAAGGTAAAAGCAATCTTGGACATGCCACCTCCAAAGAACATCAATCAGCTAAGGACATTACAAGGACGGCTACAATCCATCCGCAAATTCATTGCACAACTAGCAGATAAGTGTCACCCCTTTACACATCTGCTACACAAAAACATTCGCTTTCAATGGGATGCAAGATGCCAGCAAGCCTTCTAGATGCTTAAAGATTATCTCATGAATACACCATTGTTGATCCCACCAGATCCAAGTAGACCTCTGTTACTCTATATATCAACAACAAGTACAGCATTAGGTGTACTATTGGCACAACTTAATGCAGAAGGGAAAGAGTGTGTTGTTTACTACATCTCTCATACACTGGTGGGCTATGAACTCAATTACACACCTATTGAGCGAGCTTGCCTAGCAATAATCCTGGCAGCCACTAAACTGAGGCACTATCTATTAACACACAAGGTACAACTCATTGCAAAGATTGATCCACTCAAGTATTTACTCAGCAAAGCAGCATTAACAGGCTACTTGGCCAAATGGGTGATGATTCTAAGTGAATTTGACATTGATTATGTAGACCGTAAAGCTATCAAAGGACAAGTCATTGCAGATTAGTTGGCCGATGCACTCCTCATAAGCGATCATCCCCTCATTTCCAATTTTCCAGATGAAGAGATATTCATGATCACAACAACACAACCATGGAAACTATACTTTGATGGTTCATACACTAGGCATGGCTCGGGGGCAGGCATTTTGTTTATCACACCTCAAGGTGACAGCATCCCAAAGTCTTACAGGCTCGCATTTCCATGCACCAACAACATAGCAAATTATGAGGCCTTGATCATAGGACTCAGGCTAGCCGTACAATGGAAATTACAAGAACTACAAGTATATGGCGACTCCCAACTAGTCATTCGACAAGCAATTAATGAATATCAGACCAAGGATGACAAACTCATGCCATACAAAAACATGGTGGACAAATTAAAGGCATCATTTACTACTATCACCTTTGAGCAGATACCAAGAGATCAGAATTGAGTTGTTGACGCTATGGCTACCATCGCATCTCTCCTAGATCTTCCACAGAATTCAACATGCTACGAGTTCTTGGTAGAACAGCTTTGGATCCCTGCTTATGATATCCCCGAATCCGAGATGATATGCCACCTTGTCGGTTCTGAATCCCCATGGTACGGTGAGTTCTACACCTATCTCCACAATCACGCCCTTCCTCCTAACCAATCGAATAACCAATGTAAAACCTTCATTCGCCAAACTGCTCGATATACCATTATTGCCGAAACCCTATACCGATACAGTCTTGATGGTACTCTCCTTCGATGTCTGGAACAGGATGAGATAACAAAGGCCTTGGAAGAAGTACATGAAGGAATTTGTGGAACTCATGCAAGTGGTCAGTCACTAGCCAAGAAACTCCTGCGCAATGGATACCATTGGCCATCTATGAAAAAAGACTCCTACTACTTTATCAGGAAGTGCAAAAAATGCCAAATTCATGGAGACCTAATACATGCACCGGCACAAGAATTGCAACCAATCACGACACCATGGCCTTTTTGTCAATGGGGCCTTGACCTTGTGGGTAAAATCCATCCATCTTCATCCAATGGTCACAAATTCATTATTACCACCACCGAATACTTCACAAAGTGGATCGAAGTTGTTCCACTTACCCAAGTCACTGAAAAGCAGATCGCCTCATTCATCCTTAATTACATCATCTTTCGGTATGGTGTACCCATGTCCATCATCACAGATAATGGGCTTCCTTTCAAGAATCAAGATGTCTGTGAACTTTGTGAGAAATTTCACATCCAACGTCGCTTTTCCACTCCCTATTACCCACAAGGCAATGGTCAGGTCGAAGCATCGAATAAAAACATATTAGGGATCCTAAAGAAGACAGTCAATGATGTCAGTCGTGATTGGCATGTTCAATTGAATCCAGCACTATGGGCATATCAAACTAGAATTCGAACCCCTATAGGCGCAACTCCATACTCATTGGTCTATGGTGCAGAAGCTATTTTACCTATTGAAGTTGAGATACCATCACTATGGGTTTCCTTGCACAATCTCATCGATGATGAAGCATACAGAGTATCCCGTCTTCAGGACTTAGAGCTACTTGATGAGAAGCGACAAGCTGCATACAATCACCTCAAAGCCTATCAGTAGCGCATGAGCAAAAGCTATAATCATCGAGTTAGAACTCGTACATTCAAGGTAGGTGATCTTATTCTTCGAGAAAATCCTCGTAACCAGCCCAATCGAGAACATCAAGGAAAGTTTGAATCAAATTGGTTGGGTCCATATGTTGTCACTGTTGTATTTGGGTCTGGGGCATATCAGTTGGCTATGTCAGAAGGAGAACTGCTAGCAGATCCGATCAACAGCATGCACCTCAAATGATTTTATACCTAAAAGTTGTACAGAGCATCAAGCTCCCATATATACCGGCAAAAATACCAAAAACATCCAGATAAAATGACCTGAAGAAAATACAAAAACACCAAAAAGTGTAAAGAAAAATCATGCATCCAAACAGTGAACAACCACTCTGGTGGCACCTTGGGTAAGTGCGATGGTGAAAACCTCGCAAACAGGTGTCACTCATAAAGGCTATCGCTCCATTGTCTTTCAGACTTGTTGTGATCACATTCACTGTATCCATATCCATCTGTCCACACCATGGCTTGTTATTAATCTAAATCAAAATAGTGCTTCATTCGTCTTGCATCCCGCTTTTCCATAGCCATGTCAAAACTGGGGGCAATGCCCCTAACATATTTTGATGGAGGTGGATTCTACATCATTTTTATGATTCATTAAATTCTTCATTCAAAACTATCTCACAAAATATCAAAAAACATTGGAAAACTATTTCACAAAATACCAAAAACATTCAAAACAATCATCAAAATCCAAAAACATTCAAAACAATCACAAAATCCAAAAACATCAGAAAACATCAAAAAAATCAAACAAAAACATGGCAACACATTGAGCATGCTCATCCGAGCGGATACAAAACAAACATTGAACAATTCTCGCACGATGATCACTTCTCCAATCGACCAAACAATCAACATCAACACTCAAAACTATCTTCAACAAGGATGCATCCTTCCTTACCAAAACAAAGACAAAATGACGTTTTCTTTGACAAGAAAATTATGTGTTAAGCTATCAAATACTTGGTTGATTTGTGATTAATTCATTCATTTATATGTATCAGGTTCCTACAGCATTGTTTGTGTATCTTCAGCACATTATTCCGATGAAGTTCTGGGGCATGTACTAATGGTGTCTACATGGGAAGTTCACTAAGCTACATGATCTTATGCAAAATGTAGTCATAGATCACTACGGCTTGCTGACTACAGCGTATACCTCGACCATATGAGCATGAACCATTACCAAGGATCCATATTCTTAATTCTTTATGTACATATTGTTTGCTTCCCTAACAATGCTCCTTCTTTGGTTCCTCCTCATCCAATATGGAGAAAGGTTTTTGTCTCTTATTAAGGTGTGAACTTGTCTGAGGATATGATCAGCCCAAGATCAAGGAGGACGATCCAAGTCATGCATAAACGGAGATGATCCTTGTCTGTTCCACAAGCAATACCCTAGTCAACTTGACCCATTATATCAAGTCATTTGTATTAACTTGCTATATCAAAATCCATGTAAGAACTACTTTGGTCATCTTGAATCATTATGTCAAGATGCTTGTATTTTCTTACAACATTTTAAAGCTCAATGATGAAAATAGAGCACTATGGATCGTCATTTCATCCCATCTGTATATATATTGCATTCTATTCCATATCGCCCATCCATTCACTCATTCATATGTATGATTTTTGTATGCCAATATGAACAAGGTTAATATGAACAGTTATGTAAGAATTGAGCTGGTCTTGGATACAATCGCGACCGAGTACTCTGATACATCATCAATGCATCATGCAAAGTCTCAAAAAACCTTGCATTCAGCATGGTCATATCATCATTACATTTAGTTGCATTTTGCATCAAGTACATTCATGTCATTTTTAATTAAATTGCATATAGTTCATTTAATTTATTGACATTAGTCTTCTTATATCATTTGCATCATTGCATAATCATGATGATTAGATTCATTCATATGATCAAATTGTCCTTGATTGTATTAACCATTTACCATGCATTCATCTAGTGTCAGTTATCAATTATCATTTTATCATCCTTTATCATCCTTTCTCATTTATCGTTGCACCCATTCATTTATCTATTCATTAGTTGAAAGGTGTATTCATTCATCAATTATTAAGTGTCTTAGTATGCTCATTTTAGGATTCATTTACATTGCATTCATTATCCTTTTTTAATTGCATTAAGGTGCAGTTATTAAACCATAAGTTGCATTATCATCACATTATCATTTTTACTTAATCATATTTAGGCATTTAAAATCATAAAACCATTTGTCTCCAAACATTGGTTCATACCATTTTATATATCCATTATACATATGCATTCATTTAGACATCATCATATAAACATTTGTACTTTACATTTTGTTTATCCATATTACATTCATCTAAAAACATCTAGATGCATATCCATACATAAACCATTCATTCTTTGCATTAACATCATTGCATATCATTATCTAACCATTCATTCAAAATATTGCATGCATCATTTTGAATATATCAAACAGGAAACACCAAAATCCTGTTGATAAATCATCATGAGCATACATCATCATCATGGCATTACATACATAAAGCATTACATCAAACAAAACATGCACACATGTATAAACCTACATTCATATGTCAGTATCCAACATCATAAATCATCATAAAAACATGCATATAGGAATCATCTCATAAATGCATACATGTACATGTATCCATCTAAGCAATAAACTCATAAAAACACCATCCTGAATAGCATCCATACATCACAATATGCATATAATCAAAATATGGGATCTCCTCATATATATCATCTCATGTATCAGAGTACAATGAAGTCTACAAAATCGGCTACCAAGAGCCATCCAAGACATAGTCCAAAATAACAATACAAATATATATATGCACAATGCTCTCTCAGATGTCACTCTGACCAGATGTTGCACCACCATCACCCCCTACTCCCCCACTAGTCCCCGCACCATTCGATCTATCTCTCCGTGGAGGCCCCATCACACCTCCACTGCTCTACATCCTCTGGGATCGCTCTGATCTGGCCTGTCACATCTGTGAATAGCTCAATGCTCGTTGACTAGATGGTACCACCTGCTCATATAGGCCCCACCAATAATCAACCTCTCCACTTGCTCTCTGTACCTCCCTCGCCAATGCCTCTACAGATGGCCCCTGTCCTTGTACTCCCTCCAAAACCCTCACTCTCTCCTGTAACTGGACCACCTTGTCAATAGCCTGATCTCTCTCCCATAGCACTACAGTCAGCTCCGACTCTCATGCAAATAGCTGCACATCTCTCACTGCAACCTCTACCTCCAGATCCTCCACCCGTGTCTCAGCTGCTGTCAGACGAGTATGCAAATGTGCTAGCATATGCTCCCGAGGATCACCACCCCCTGTTGCTTCCTCCCCTATCTCCATAGGTGCCTCTCTAGTAGCTCCCTCCCCTCTGTCCATCGAGATCTCCCTCTCCATACCTCAGCCACCTAATCTGTCTCCTCCCAGCACCAACGGCCCCTATGGTATTCGCAGTGGCAATCCACCTCTCCCTCTCTGCTAGACCTGACCACCTAAGCCACCTAAACCGCCACCTCCACCATCTCCTCCTCCTCCTCCCCCACCTCCACCATCTCCTCCTCCACCCCCACCATCTCCTCTCCCTCCTCCACCTGCTATCAATCCTTGACCTCCTCCCCTCCTCTGTCTCTGTCCCCTCTCATCCTCAAACACAGGAACCGGCTCTACTGGATCCAATATTCGTAGAATCGGATGAGCTACCATATACTGTGTATACTCATCTGACACCCCTGCATCCACCACCCTCCGTCGTATCTCCCATGGCCTCGCCTGAAGCATCTGGAACTCCACCAATGCCTGATCATATGGAAGTACTGCCCCCCATGCATACCTCTCTCGGACCACTCTCGCATACTCCCCCAATCCCCTAGGCAGTCCCTGCTGCCATCCAAACTACCTCAGAACCCTGCCCGACACCTGTCTCTCTACATGATAAGATGTCCTCCCAATGAGGAATCGGGTCATGAAAACATATGGCAGTGCCTCCGCATCATCCTCCCACGGCTCACACTCCAGATAAGGTCTCCAAATCATGGCATCCAAATCATCCAATGTCCGCCACCACCACTCTAACTTCCCCAGGTGGGGTGACTCATCATACCACTATACATAAACATATAGGGCTAGTCGACTGCCCCGAAATCTCAAACTCACTAGTCGGGTCACTGGTAAGTGCTCCCACGCCCAAATGTACAACAGCGTAATGAGCCCCTCCCGCGGTATACCACCTCATGCAGCTCCTGATATAAGTGTGCCAGCACGCACGGTCCCCAGACAAATTGGGTCCCCTCTGTAATCATCATCTCGATCACGTGCCCCCAACCAACAGCCAGACCATGTGATCGCCTATTTGGGCACAGTAGTCCTCCCACAATGCCTGACAAAACTACTGGTAGAGGCTCGTACAATGTCGCGATGTCCTCCCAAGCTATGGAGCCATCATCAATAAACACGTCCTCATCAAAGACTCGTTGAACTGCTATAGTCCCCCATGATCTGTCATAGGTGACTAGCTCACCCCGAATGGGAATATGAAGGGTACGCCACACATCCTCCAAAGTCACTGTCATCTCCCCCTGTGCAAGGTGAAATGTGCACGTCTCACTGTGCTAGCGCTCTGCTAAAGTTGTAATCAACCCATGATATATCCGAATCACAGGCATATGCATCACATCGTACAGCCCAGTCGCTGCAATACAATCAATCTCAGCCTCTGTCAGCCGATCCCACAACCCCTATGTCGTTGGATGTCTCTCGCGTAACTGTAACACGCGTAGATCCTCCTGCATACGGGCATCAATCAATCATCATCAGTTGTTTTGTTTTTAAACTTTCTTAAGTTTAAACCTAGACTATCAACAGATACTTTGATCAAGTATCTTCAGGTCTCAACAGGTAAGCAATCATGGCACACCTAGACTTCAACAGGCATTTATCCTAATGACCTAAGTCTCATCAGGGCTGCTATGGTTCAAAACAACTCTCACTTCACATCCCTATCCATCCATAATTGGCATCAGGAGATTTTTTTTCACACACTAGGGCATCTATCATCCTCAAACAATAGCGCTAAACCCCTAACAAAAGTGCTAATCAACCCTACAAAAGCGCTAAAATTGCAAAAGCGCTACAAGACATATGCAATAGCGTTGCTTAAAGACAAAAGCGCTCAATTGACCCCTCAATAGCGCTCATCAAACAAAAGCACTTAAACATGCACACAATAGTGTTAGTATTTTAACCAACGTCCAAACAACAGCACAATAGCGCCATTGCGGCAAAAAAGCGCTAGTTAATTGGACAAAAGCGTCAAAACATAGTTTCAGCACTATTGTCCTGATTCAACTTAGACTCAGCAAAAAATATTTCAAAAATGCATGAAATCCAAAATTTTAAATTTGTGTACCGCTGGTTCGTAGTCGTCTGGCTACTGGAATCGACGGTCTCGCTCGAAACGGTGCTCTACAATAGGTACCGGCATCCTGACTGCTGCTCACTCCTCTCAAATGTCACTATCAGAGCTCTGGTTTCACATTGGTCACGGTAACAAATGATCCTGTTTTCACTCATTTAAACCCTTCGCAGTCACCGTAACTTTCCCCCGCTCACCGCCATGGTCCCCGTACACTTCCCAAGCCTCCCATTTCTCCATATTCACTCTGTTTTCTTCCATTCTTTTATCGTTATTGTTAATTCTTCTCTTCTACCACCCTGCCAATTTTCATTCTTTTCCGCGAGATTGCCCGATTTTTCAAAAAAAATTGGCCCATCTCTCGAGGGGGCATACCACCCACTAAACTAACATTTATGGGGCATATTCTTCACACCTATTTTTCTTTCTTTGAAACGACCCAATAAACTGCACTGTCTCAAAGAGGGGCAAATGTAGTCACATAAATCTGTCCATTCTAATTAAATGAATATTTGCTATTTATTTAATTAAAAATCCACTAGCCATCAGTTAATTGAATTAATATTTAATTAATTCATCTTCAAACATTCTCCTATTAATTAAATAAATTATTCAATTTATTTTAATTAATTCATTAAACCAAATTCAAATCAATTAAATGAATAAATCATATTTATTTCATTTAATCCCCTATTCCTCTTTTAAATAAATTAAATCAAACATTTATTTAAATCATTTATCCCCCCCACTTGCATTTTCCTACAAATGCAACTTGCACACATTTATTGAAATAAATTAATTTATTTTAATTAAAAATCTTATTTTCCCTCACCCACAAAATCCACTTGCATTCCTAAACACCCTTCTAGATTCTTCTAAGCCCTTCCTAATTAACCTAATCCATCCCCTAAATTATTGTCACATTCCTAAGCAACTTAGAGTCACTTCTCAAAGACTTCAAAGTCTTTGAAATTCATTTAATGCTTTGTGTGTTCAACAATTTAACCTCCAAAGTCTTTCAAAACCACTAATGGCTCTTACATGACCATTAATGGCTCTTACATAACCATTTATGGTTATTTCAACTTGCACTCATGTGTCTCCTCAAGCATTTATTGCTTTGACCATGTTTATCCCTTTTGCCTTTGCACAAGAGTTTATCCATTGGATAAAAGTTTTATTCTTTGAATAAAGATTTTATTCATTCAACTAACCTTGACCTTAACTTCCAAGTTAACTCTCAGGTCATGTCAAGCATTTAATGCTTATTCCCTCTCCTCTCAACCTATCTCCATAAGCATCCATAGTGCAAAATGCTACTGAGAGCTACACTATTTTGGAACTTGGAGAGGAGAGGAATAAGGAAGGAGAAGCTACCAGCATGGTAGAGAGCATTTGGAGGAGTTTAGTTGTTTTTTGTAGATTCCTTAAGCTTTCTTTTTGCTTAGTAGTGTCTTTCTTGATATGCTTGCTTAGGATAGTTTTCAATTTATGATTTTCTAACATTTAACAATCGACTCTTGTGGTTTCTTGTTCAAGTGTTTGCTTATCCTAACATTGTCCTTTTTTGCAGAGCATCAAATACCTCAAGCAATGCTCTAGCAAAGGAATGAAGGAGATTATATTGTTCAAATGGATAGCCACTAACTTGTTCACCAAACCATTTTAAATAATAAAGTGTAAGAAAGACTTCCTCTTCTAATTAAAAATATTATAATTAAGAAAAACTTACAAATTATGCAACTTCTCTTCTAATTAAGAGTAATATTAATAAGGAAAACTTATAATTTGCATTAAAAAAATGCCTATATTACTCCAAGCTAACTGGACTAAGCATAAAATATTTGTTTAATAAGGAAAACTTGGACTATAAATAAGGAAAACTTGCAAAATATGCAACATTTCTTCTGATTAAGAGTAATATTAATAAGGAAAACTTGGAATATAAATAAAACAAACTTGCAAATTATGCAACTTCTCTTCTAGTTAAGAATAATATTAATAAGAAAAACTTGCAATTTTCATAAAATAAATACAATCATATATATTAAATATTAATATTAAATTGTAATCAGTTAATAATTACTAATTTATTAATAATAAATGTCAAAATCTTAAATTTCATATATTATGACAAGTTTCTAAATTCATATAAAAAAAATAGAAACTATTTAAAAAATTCATATTAAAATATTTTAAAAATAAAAAATAATTATATCCTATTATTTCAATTATGACAAGGACCCATTCATGGGTTTCAAAGGGTTAATCCTTTTTGCAAGAATCATGGAAATAAGGAGGAGATTTGGTCAAAACCTGAGCGGGGATGGCTTAAGATTAACTTTGACGGGGCTTCGAGGGGTAACCTGGGTATCTGTGGAGCGGGATGTGTGGTCTGTGATGATGAAGGGAAGGTTCTTTTTAAAGGTGCAAAAAGGTTACAAGATGGAACTAACAATGATGTAGAGGTGCAAGCGGCTTTGTCAGCAACTAATTTGACAGTGAATATGAAGGTTTCGAAAGTCCATTTGGAGGGAGATTTCCAAGTTGTGGTTAACGCTATCATGAAAGGTGTAACCCCGAGTTGGAGATTAAATAAGTTCATCACCTTAATCTACTCAAAATTAAAAACTTTTCAAGATTTTTGTATTTCTCATGTAAGAAGAAGTGAAAATGTCATTGCTAACTAGTTGTCTAATGTGGCATGCGATTTAGCCAAGGGAGATGTGAGGTGGTGGGATGGAAATGATAGCAATTTTCAATGGAATTAAGATGACATGCTAAGTACGGTACCATTGGTATACTTGAAATATGTTTTTCTTCTTTGTTCGTGTGTTGAGGTTGGATCGAGTATTACGGGAAATTAACACCGAATTTTTCTGCAACGGCGGCGGATGTTGAGAGAGCTTCATTAATACTTAGAAAAGGAATTTATGCTCATCCAATGTGGCAGATGAGCGAATTTGGTGGTGGTGATAGCGGTTTTTGTGCAAAGTTTGACGGTTCTGTATGGTTTTCAATATGGAAGCTAATTTCACTCTCAAAACTTCTAAACTCATGCCTGCCTTTTGGGATCCGATTCTTGAAAAAAACAGTTGGAAAACATATTTCTAGCGAGGGATCCCCTGTTCTTGAGGGCTATTCAACTAGTTCTTGGTGAGGAGGTGGTTGTCATTGGCCACAGATACCGAACGAGGGTGAACATCTATTTCTTAATTATGGCGTGGGGGATTGAATTCAGCTATTCCTGTGAGAAGGTAAGAAATGTGATGATGGCGATAGTGCCGAGAGATTATCTACTTAATATGGGATCTCTGTTGGAGTGGGTGGTCCCGAGTTGGGATTTTAATGTTTCAGAAGGCATACTGGAGGAGCAAGCAGAGCTTCAGGGCAAGCATATGAGGATTCCTTTCCTGCGACGCCGAGAAGAAGTTAAAGCAAGTTTTCGTGATGATGTGAGGAGAGGGTGGGAAGGCCTGAAAATATATGTTCAAATTATGGAGTTGGAGGAAATTATCAGGCAGGCGAGGGAGGAAGATAGGGTGGTGGATGAGATGCGGAGGAAGCGGTCGATTACTAGGCACCTCTCTGAGGAATTGATTAGGCAAAATGAGTTGGATTTGAAAGCGGTTGGTAGAGTAAACAGGGTGTGGGGTGTTTCGTGCGCACAAAATGCAGAAGAGGTGAAGAAAGAAAGATGAAGATACTGTGAGCTAGGGTACCTCTTGGTGCCATTTCCTTTTTTTGCTATATTTTTTTGAAAATCGTAGCTTTAAGTTAGATTTTGTTTGAACAATATATGCCAAATTTAGTATGGCATGATGTATATGGACATTTTCGTACTCGTAGATGTGGGGTAGGGTTTGAGCAGGGTACTGGTTTGAGAACATCTGTTTATTGATGGGTGGTTTGGAGATTTTGTGGTTGGTTTTTTTGGGTGGTTTGGTAGTTCTTTTTTTCAAGATGATGATGTATTGTTTCAGTTTTTATTTAATAAAATCACAAATATTACAGAAAAAAAAAAAATTAAAAAATTAAAAAATTAAAAATAAATAAATAAATAAAATTATGACAAGTTTCTAAATTCATATTTAAGACAATCTTAATAAAAATATTTTGAAAATTAAATTGACTAAGTTTTTAAATTCATATATAAAAATCTTATCTAGTGTGTGGTTGACTTTTTATATGAATAAAGATTTTAATTTTAGTTATTTGACTTAATTCATTTAAGTTATTTGATTTAATTCATTTAAGTTACTTAATTTGATTTAATTTAATTTAATTTAAGTTGTTTTACTTAATTTAAGTTATTAATTTAATTTAAGTTTTTAACTTTAATTTTTTAATTCTTAAACAATTCTTGAATTTTAATTAGCTAGTATAATTTGATTAATTAATAAGAAAAAAATTCAATTTTCATGTATAAGTTGATTGGTTAATAAGGAAAACTTACAAGTTTTATAAACTTCAAGCTTACTGGGCTTAATATAAGTTGAACTTAAAATTAAACTAAGATAAGCTAAATAAAATATTTTATTTATTTAATTCAATTTCATTTTAGTTATTTAAATCAATTTCATTTAAGTTATTATAAACATTATACAATCATATATATGACATATTAATATTAAATTATAATCAACTAATAATTAGTAATTTACTAATAATAATTGTAAAAATCTTAAATTTTATATATTATGACAAGTTTTTAAATTCATATACAAAAATAGAAACTATTTTAAAAAAATTCATAGTAAAATATTTTTAAAAAAAATACAATTATATCATATTGTTTCAATAATGACAAGATTCTAAATTAAGATTTAAGATAATCTTCTTAAAAATATTATAAATAATAAATTGACTAATAATTATGCCTTTTAATATAGATAATTTTTTTTTTAATTGACAAATTGGTTGACAGACAAATGCACAACCACTTAAATGGCTTTCGTTTTTATTGGGAGAGAATCTTACATCTGTATATGAGCCTAATACACCTCTCAGCGTAATAAATGTCAAAATCTTAAATTTTATATATTATGACATGTTTTTAAATTCATATTTAAAAATAGAAACTATTTTAAATTTTGATAGTAAAATATTTTTTAAATTAAAAATATATTTATACTATTAAATAATTACTAATTTACTAATAATAAATTTCAAAATCTTTACTTTTATATATTATGACAAGTTTTTGAATTCATATAGAAAAATAGAAACTATTTTAAAAAATTCATAGTAAAATATTTTTTTTTTAAACAATTATATTCTATTATTTCAATTATGTCAAATTTCTAAATTCATATTTAAGATAATCTTCTTTAAAATATTTAAAAAATTAAATTGACTAATAATTATGCCTCTTAATATAGATAATGTTCTTTTTTTAAATTGACAAATAATTATGCCTCTTACATCTGTCTATGAGCTTAATACGCCTCTCGAGGTAATTAAAAATTTATTTAACTAGAATGAATGGAGAAACGGATTAAATAATTAATTATTTAATCATGGAAGAATAATTAGCTTAGAATAAAGGGATAAAATAATTAAGTGAATTATTTAATCAAAGAGGAATAGTTATGATTAGACAATTAAGATCAAGATTAATTGATTGGAAAGAGATAATAATGAATATTAATTAAATAATGAAGATTATTTAATTAATAGTTTAGAAGAACAATAATTAAATATTTCAGATTATTTAATTATAGAAAATTAGAAGAAGAATATTAGTACTAATTAAATAATTAAAATTATTTAATCAGTTTAGATGAACAAGGTTGGTGAAAAATGTTGTCAAAGACTTAGGACAATTTTCAATGTCTACAACTTGTATTACTCCAAGTACAATTGTTCATGTTTCTTCTACTAGTACCAACAAGTCTATTTTGGATACCCCTCATGATAACATTGAGAATGTTTTGTCTACTTTTCCAAATGTGTCCAAAGTGTCAACCACTATGTTAGATGACTTTCATAAATTAATGACAAAAACTAGTCCTATACCTAATGGGCCATCTCTCGAGAGTATTCATGTCATTGTTACTACAACTTCACCTATTGTGGCTACTACTACTCAAGTACAAGCAAATCCATCTCAAGCCTTAGTTGCAAGTCTTGATGATGATTCTTCATTACCACCATTGTTGTACCAAAAAAGCTAAGACCTTTTCAAGGATTAGGGTAGACAAAGCTAAGAACAAATATGCAGATAATGTTGTTCCTCTTGCTGACAAGGACATTGATCAAATTCAGGACACAAATTATACTATTAGTAAAGTTGATTTGGGCAAACAATCTTATGACACTACAAAAGGAGATGCTCAAATGGCCTTATATGCTCTCATTACTAGATATGATGAGGACAAAACCAAGAAAGATAAGTTTAAAGTACAGGGAAAACAACTTATTACTATTCTAATCAAGGTGACTAAATCTTCAGAAGCAATTGAACTAGTGACTTCATCATTGGATGAATAGGTCATGAGGTGAGCTGAGTAAGCAACTTCACGGAGCAAGGTAGTGGGTGAATGGATGGATAGAATGCTCAGTCAAAGAAAATGACTATTGAGTTTAGTTGTCACTATAGTTAAGAATCTTGAAGCTATGAAAACTGAGGTGGATAATACTATACAACTCTTCTCTCAAGAGTTGGAACCACCAGAGAAGGATTTTGATACTTAGTTGAAACTTGAAGATTGATGTTAGCATTATGATGTATATTGTCATTGATGTCAAATCTTGTGGTCCGGATAGGTCCAAATGTGGTATATTGAGCAGTAGTGGAAGACATGTATGTCTGTGATGTTGATGATCGTTTGGTGGTTTTCCCGAGGATTTGGTTCTTTGGAAGATGTGTAATGACATTTGTGTAGTGTGTGCATAGTGATTAGGTCCGATATTGATAATGGATGTAGCGTGTTGATTTGTTCTATGAAGTGTGTTGTGATATATATATGTAAATGATTTGAATAAGTTAGAGTGGCAATTGAATGGTTAATTGTATGAAGATATGTGGAACTGAAAGGAAGAATCCATTGGATATGTGAAGTGTGTGTTGTGGATAATTACTAGAAGTAGTTCTAGAAGTGCAGACTATACTGGATTATATTTTCTCTCTTTCTCTCTTTAGCAGTGAGCCTTTTTGGGTAGTGAGTCATCCTTGTAAAAATCACCATAACCAGTGTCACCTTAACCGGTGTTTCATATTGAGAACTCGCATTCTTCGTGGTTTTTCCCTTCTTGGGTTTTCCACGTAAATTATAGTGTTCATTGTGTTTGATCTATTATGTGCATGTATTTTCATATTATATTTGCATTAATTAATTGTGTTAGATGTTCCAGATTTGTGAATGAAATTGGAAGAAAGTTTAATTGACAACCGATTCACCCTGCCACCCCCCTCCCCACCTCTCAGTTGCTTGGATATTCAACAATTAGTAAAAGAGTTGTGGTTCCTTGGTATACAACTTAACCACTTGGGGTAGACCTTGATCCAATGGCACATGCACCTAAATTATCTATCACTATCTTCAATGGATCTGACTATAGTTTTTGGAAAGTGAACATGAGAGGTTATCTGGTCTCCTTGGGCTACAACACTTGGAAGGTAGTAGAGACTAAGTATGTACAACTGGCGAATGGTCTTACTACTCCGGATGAAATTCAAGCCTATGAAGAGAATGAAAAAAAAAAAAAAAAAGGTATGCTATCTTTAGTGCAATATAAAAGATGGAACTAGCAAAAGTTATTTCCTTAAATACTGCTTATGATATTTGGGAAAAGATGAAAGAAATCTATGAAGGAAATGAGAGTCAAATTATCAAAGAGGTTGACAGCTAAGCAAAGATATGAAAATTTGAGGATGAAAGAAGGAGAAGATATTGTAAGCTACTTTCAAAAGGTTGATATTGTAGTGGATGAGATCAGAGAGCTTGGAGGTACCTTGACTGATGAAGACATAATTGACAAAATTTTGACGACTCTATTGGTGAGTTACAGTGATAAGATCTCATCTTTTGAAGAAACCTATGATTCGAAGAAGTTCACCAGAGAACAATTGTTTGGCACCTTCACTGCATTTGAAGTAAGAAAGTTTGGGAAGAACAAAGACAAATCAGAGGCAACATTCAAAGCTACTGAAGATGATCCGGATGATGATAGTTCAAATGAGATGGAAGCGAACTTTGTGAGGAAACTAAAGAAAGGCACTGACAAATACAAAGGTGTGTTACCATTTAAATGCTTTAGATGTGGAAAGATTGGTCATATAGCTACTAGATATCCTGAAAAAGGAACAAGACAAAAATTTAGAGAAAATAAAGGAAACTCCAATAAGAAAATCTATTATGTTAAAGATGATGTTGGCAGTTCAGATGATGAATCAAATTATGAAGAAAGTGACTGCTTGTTTTTGGTACAAAAGGATACTCCTAGGATTGATCTCTAAAACTGTTGCTACTGCATTACATACTACAAGAGATAAAAATAAATGGTTGATTGATAGTGGATGTTCAAATCATATAACTAGTGATAAAAGTAAGCTCATAAAGCTTGAAAAATATGATGGAGGTTATGTTAGATTTGGAGATGATCAAACAACATAAATTGTTGGGATTGGTTCAATTACTTTTGATGGAAAACATCACTGACAATGTCTACTATGTGAAGGGTTTGCATCATAATCTTTTGAGTTTTGGACAGATATGCGAAAATGGATATAATGTTGTGTTTCAGGATGATGGGCGTGAGATCTAGAAGGAGTCTGAAACTTTTATTACAGTTGGAAAAAGAACAAATGAAAATATGTATCAGCTGAAATGAGCTACAAGACACTGTTTGTTATCTCAACTTGATGACAACTGGTTATGGCACCGAAGGATGTGTCATACCTACTTTGACAGCCTGGTTCAAATAAGTTCAAAGTGTGCAGTAAGAGATTTACCGAGATTGACCAAATCAGATAACATCTGTAAGAAATGTCAAGTGAGAAAGCAGACAAAGAGCACATTTAGAGGAAAGGAATATTCGTCTACCAAATTGTTGGATTGGTACACACAGATCTATGTGGTCCGACCAAAACAAGGAGCATACATGGTGAGAAGTATTTCATGTTATTGATTGATGATTATTCTAGAATGACTTGGGTTGCATTTCTAAGAGAAATCATAAGCATTAGAGAAATTTAAGATATTCGAGGCAAAAATTGAGAATGAAGTTGATAGGAAAATTAAGTGTTTTTAGGAGGAAAATTCATTTCTAATGATTTTTGTGAGAAGAATGTCATTCGAACACAGTTATGTGCCCCTCGAACACCACATCAGAAATAATGAAGAGTTGCACTCTTTCAAAGGGTGCTAATGGTGAAAGGGTGTGTCTCTTGCCAAAGCGCATACTGATGAAGAGGTGTGACCTCTCCCTCACATTGAGAGATATAAAGGAATCAAAGGCATCCAATGACATCACCATCAATCAGATCATATCATATCAGAACTGTTATTAAGTTACAGGCAGTAACATACATGTTCTTGGTGGTATGCATGGGGATGTGCTTAATATGCATGCTTAATATATGAAGCTTGATAATGGTCTTATGCAGGACAATATTAATATTAATATATACTGCAATATGTATGATAGTCATAATAGACATCCATAGTACAAAGTGATATTGCCATAACTTTGTCCTAAATCATAAATCTATTATAATCTTTCTATTCCCCAGGGGAGATGGTTGTTGTTAGGGAGGGGCAGAGTAAAACCACTTCAATAGAAAGCCCCAAGCGTGAAAGGACTCCTCATGAAATCTAGGTTGCAGGCCCTAAGGGTGAATGGACCGAGTTTCGATAATCTGGGTTTCATTAAGGAGGTGGTGTCAAGCGCCCTAGGCAACCAAGCCCTCTTATGGGAATAGGCCCAGATTGGTTTGGGTTTAGGCATGGTTTTTAATGGCATCATAAGTCATATTACTAAGAATTAGTAAGTTATGCTCAACTAATAGCAATAGAAGGTAGTAACATAGATGTCGCTCTTGGTAATTGATAGTGTATAAATAGAGGACATTACAAATGGTATCAGAGCCTTGATCTTGCCATCCTACAAGGTAAAGATGAATCAATAAATCAATCTAGTCAGTGCGAAGGATTCTAACAGTGTGTATTCATGTGTATGCTCTATGCTTGCATTTATCCAAGTGTATGCCTCGTGTTCTCATGTGTATGCTCTGTGTCTAATAAGTTTCCAACATGTTATTCCATGTGTGTTTCCAAAGACATTTCATATTAGGAATCATTTTCAACACTCCATGATCATTGCTTGAGGACAAGCAATCTTAAGCGGGACGAACTGTAATGTCCCCACTTTGAAGTGGAATTTAATGGTAAACAATAATCATAAAGTTAAAATTCAAAAGAATAAAATTAAAATTAAAATATAAAAAAATATAGTTAAATTTAATTAAAACAACAATTTAGTTAATGCATGGTCAAAAGAAATGGAATGAAAAGTTGCAACTCCCTTAAACATGAGATATAAAAGGGAGAAGAGAACCTTATTTGAGGGGGATAATTTGGGAATCAAAAATGCAGATCTGATTTAAATAAGTGCAAATCTTATTGTGAAAGGTTGTGTCCCTTTTAAAGGGCAGAAATAATGAAGAGTTAGCACTCTTTCAAAGGGTGCTAATGGTGAAAGGGTGTCTCTTGCCAAAGGGCATACATGATGAAGAGGTGTGACCTCTCCCTCACATTGAGAGATATAAAGGAATCAAAAGGCATCCAGTGACATCATCGTTGATCAGATCAAATCAGAACTGTTATTAAGTTACAGGCAGTAACATAGATACTTGTTCTTGGTGGTATGTATGGTGATGTGCTTAATATGTGTGCTTAATATATGAAGCTTGATAATGGTCTTATGCAGAATAGTAATATTAATATTAATATAGACTGCAATATCTATGACAATCATAATGTACATCCATAGTACAAAGTGAAATTGCCATAACTCTGTCCTAAGTTATAAATCTATTCTAATCCTTCTATTCCCCAAGGGAGATGAGTGTTGTTAGGGAGGGGCAGAGTAAAACCATTTGAATAGAAAGCCCCAATAGTGAAAGGACTCCTCCTGAAATCTGGGTTGCACACCCCAAGGGTGAATGGATGGAAATCTGGTAATCTAGGTTACATTAAGGATGTGGTGTCAAGCACCCTAAGTAGCCAAGCCCTCTTCTGGGAATAGGGTCAGATTGGTAATTGACAATGTATATATAGGGGACATTACATAAAGAAAATGGATGAAGGCTTGTTATTCAATTACAAGTTTCTTCATGATCGTAAGTGGCTCCCTCAAAAAATTTCAATTCTTCCATGCACCTCACGAAGGCAAGTAGGATATCTCCCTATCCTCATATAATTTTAGCCACAAAATTCTCAATCATACCCTCCAATCTTGAAGATATTGAAGATTTAAAGGTTTAAAAGTGTATGAAATAAAAGAAGAAGACACGTCTTCAATTTGTCGATGATATTTCTTCTTTGTTGATCCTTTCTATAGAAATATATCAGTAAAGAATTATGAACTCACTTTTTGGTTTAAAAAAATTGATTATATAACCATGAAATTGTTTTTTGATTAAAAACAACAATTAAGGGAATCAAATATCAACCCAATCTATAAATATGTATACATTTGTCTGTGAATGTATTGAATATGCATTTGTGTGTAATGAGTTGTACACATGTGCATGCACACAGTAAGTATACAAATGCATTTTCACATACATGCACACAATAATTATTGTTTACACCTTTCTGAATGAATGAAGGAATTTTAATGACGTCCACGAGACCCAACGGTCTAAGGGACTAAGATGAAACACGCTAGCCCGTTTTAAGTTCATTTCTATGTTGGCTCTCTTCTTGTGGATCTTTATTAGGAAACTCGTTTTGTGGATTCTTGTCTCTTCAAAAAGCTCATTCAAGTTGTCCACCTTTAATTCATTAGCAAACTGATTACGAATATCATCATACGTTGCACATTCTTTGATGAAATGTGATTCTGTTCCCATCCTTTCTTCCCAATCTTCTTTGGGGACCTTCCATCTCCCAGTTTCAAATCTCAAATGATGAGACCCCGTCCTTAACTGTGCAATTAGAATTTTGGCCTTTCCATTGATCGCAGATCTCAAATGCACTTTTCATCATGTTCCCAAGTGGGGTTAAACTCTTTGATATTATGTTTTTTTCCTGCCTAGCTAATTTGTCCACATAGCATTCCTAAATTTTTCTAACACCCACTATTTAATCTCTTCTTTAGTGTTAGGGCAATCATGATGATCATGTTCCACTTGTTCAACCACTTGCTATTTTAATTTTTCCAATTCTTTTTCATGCGAGTTAGTTCTCCCTCTTCCACGATCATTTTGGGTTAGCGGTGCTTATCCATATTTTCAGCCTTTTTTAGATAACATAACAATTGAATGACCGTTGAAGCCTCAATTGGAAACATACTAGCTTCAGCTGAAAGAATGTCATATGGTATCGTTGATTTGACTTTAAGATTGCTAGTAATTAGATGCTTTTAAATTCTTTCTATTTGTCGCCATTTGTGATTTGATATACTATTCCCCCAAACTTCACACTCTTAAAGGATAACCAGCACCACTAACAAACCGAAAAGGGTTTTCCTAGTTTTCCAATCCTACAACTTTAAGTTTCTACATCTATTTTGTATCCTTTTTTATCTACATGTCTCCCAAGTAAGCCTATCGTGAAAATCAATTCCTAGATATTTGTAATCCACCACTACATCCAAAGGGCTGCCCTCGAAGATAAAATTTGACTTGCTGCTTCTTCTCCTTCAAAGAGAAGATCATGACTTCGGTCTTGCTAGTATTCACTTGCATCCAAACCTCTTGACAAAAGAGTTCAAGAGCCTTCAAATGCTCTTCTAAACCTTGTGCAGATTTAGCAAGGAGAATAAGATCATTTGCATATAAAAGCAACTTCACCATGTATCCCAACTGAATACCTTCCCCATTAATATTGTTTAACCACTCATCTATATATATGTATCATGTGCACATGTACATGCACATGCATATATATATATAGAAAGTTGGTGTTGCTTACCTAATTATTATTTGGAACAAGGGACAATCCCTTACATTCAAATCAAACACGTACATTCGGTTTTTTACTAACCATGTCACACCTCGTAATAATAATCAAAATGCTATCAAGCCCAAAGCAGTTAGTGAGTACTAATATTAGTCATCTTGCTTGTTATCCATGAGTTCACTTGTCTTGAAAGTTATTTTCAAATGCATAGAAGAAGAAGAAATAATTATAACGTCCACGAGGCTAAGTATAGCCTATGGGACAGACCCCTTCAGCAATCAACTTCTGCATACCACGCAAGGTTTTCAATCTTGTATTGTTGAACTATTACCACTTAATTCCCATGCAAATACCAAATCCGTTACATTTCTCAGATGAGTACATAATCGTCTTTATGTTTCTACACATTCTCCTCGAATAATATGTAAATATAATCAAACATTATCTCCTATCTGCTCTAGGAATAAAGCATGTTGGGAAATCATGCAAGTCATTACAAATACCAACGCAGTTTCCATTATTGTGTTTCAATGACGAGCATCTCAAAGAGTACAAAAATTTTTCATGATGACAATTAAGTTCATGTCTGCTTGCATAAGCAAATATGCCACATTTCCTCCAACATGAAACAGGATTGAGGAGAAGCATTCCAAAGAATGCAGAAATATTTCATAATGACGATTAAGTTAATGACTGTTTGCATAAGCAAATGCGCTATATTTTATCCAACATAAGACACAAGGAAAAGCGACACAATTATCTTGTAGTAGTTAACTGTCCTAATAATATCAATGTATATACGTATAACAATCTCCACCGCCTTTCATTGTGAGTTGAAATAAAACCGTTTAATTTGCACGTCTGGTCTTTTACCATCCCCAAACGAGCAGCCACACATGAAAAATGGAGATGAAAAAGTACTTGTTCTGCCCAAGATGTCAAAATGTCTGGTGTCCAATCCTCCATTGCATACAAGGCAATCCCTGAAGTCCTAGTACACAATAACACCACAGTCAGCACCTTCTTTACCATTCTTCCCCTCGGTGTGTTTGCATAGCACCGTGGCTTTGTTTGAAGTTGAGGTTAATTTAATTTCAGGGTGCGTGCATGCATAAATAAATTCCTGTCAATCATATCTCATGTCTATTCAAGCCCTCTGTGATTGCAGAAAGCAGTTCAAATGCTTATAAAGCTGTACATTAATACTACCATCTTGCCGATGTTAATCAGATTAACGTACAATTGAAATGCCATGATCATGTCTGCAACTAATCAGGAAAACCTCTTTTTCTGTTTATTGCTATGTTCTGACTTTATATCTGATCAAAGGGCAGTTTCATTTGACTCAGTCTGTTGCCGGCGCCCATATTACCATTTAGGATTATGTCAATGATATCAGATTATCTAACTATTAGATGTCATTTACATGTTTGCAACCATCCAGCACTTCCTCTTTTATGTTTAATACTGTGTAGTGAGTTTCAATTTGATCAGGGTCGACTTCATTTGAGTCCATCTTGCCAAAAACCATGCACATCCCTTAGTGAGAAACATGCTTCTGTCCTTTTTATCGCAAACAGATACGAAGCTCAAATATGGCCAGCATTTTTCAAGCTTTCTTGTACTCCGTTACTGGGGCCACATAGGTCGTAGCCTCCAGTCATACAAGACTTTCTGTCAACTGAGAAAAGTAATTCAGTTTGGATGACCCTGAACATAAATCAAAAGTGATCCCTCCCAAGAGCAACTATTCCCTAGAAACTCAACTACATACTTATGCCGTAACAGCCTAGGATTTGTGCATCCATAGCGGACTTAAATTTGATCACCATATGACCATAGTGAAGCTTATTTGCCATAAAATACAATTAAAAAACTGTTTGATTATCAGATAAATAGTGAAATTTTGGGTGGACCGTCAAAAAATGTAAGGATTATGATAAAGATATAGGTTTATCCTTTGTTGTTTATTCCTTTGACATTGAAGCATCCCAACAAGTAGAGGGCAACATCAATCAGATAATTTTCACAAAAAATTACTAGACAGGAGTTTACTGCTAGATGATCTTATCCTTCCAGAACCTCCTATTTCTGGACAGAGGCAAAAAAATGAGTGAAATGAATATTGGGATTAAAACTATAATGAGAAAGAGAGCTGGCAGACCAATGCAAGAAGACCTGATTCATGTAGAATTGGTCATCCAGAATAAACCCTAAAGGTGTTTCCCTTCAACATCCCAACAAGCAGAGTGCAACACCAAACAGATACTTGTCATAAAAAAATTTTAAAAATAAAAAAAATTGACAGGTTGACAGTAGATGATCTTATCCACCAGCAAGCCCCTATTTCAGGATAGAGCTCAAACAAATGAGTAAAATGAATATTGGGATTAACACTGATGAGGAAGAGAATTGCCAGCGCAATGTAAGAAGACCTGAGAATTCACCATCCAGAATGAACCCTTAAATATTCCCCTTCAATTGTCCTTTGGTGGATGTGAAGACAGTAATAGCGTTTTAGCTTTAAGTTAATGTAGAGAATTAAGTTGTCTTTGTAATGCCTACAAAGAAGGTACATGTCCCACATTCCCATCTCTGCCTTTCCCCCTTCCCCAACCAATTGCTAGAAGCATGTTAATTTGTAATTTTCAAAAAAAACGAAAAAAACTTTTCTTGTCCACAAATTAGAATTTGAGGGTACTTATAGGCATCCACTTTTTCCACTAAGGTATTGTCTCAACAAACAAACACTAAACTCACCCTTACTTCATGTTATTTATAATTTTCATTGCATGCTTACAAAAATCAACTTTACATTCCATGATTCCATGATTTGGGAAGTTACCCAAAGAACAATCAAGCAAACTCAGCCGAGGTACACAAGAAACAGAAATTAAAGTTAACTGACAGACAAAAGCAGTGCATTTCTAGTGCATGTAGATGTACTGGTACATGAATAAACCATCCACAACATTTAGCTTCCAAAGGAATAAGGCCCTCAAGAAATGCATTCTTTTGTGATCAAGCACTACACATATGCTATAACATAAAAAAGCTGAACTTGTTTTTGACCAAAACAAAATCCTGAGTACAGTTGATCGTTGCAAGATAGGTGATCTAAATTCAGTTTCAGTGCTGTAAGCCACAAACATTACAATTTTGCACTTGTGTACCCTGAAAAATACTTTTCAGCAAAACTAGATGCCCTATGATATCAAAATTGGCATTACAATCACCATCAAAATGATGACCTGAAACTAACCATGAGCTAGTCACATCTGAATCTACCAACTATCAACAAACACATGCATTCCATGCTCCACAAATATCTTCTCAAACTGGAAATACAAACATAGTATAATAACTCACATTAAAAAGAATTTCAGCACACGTACTTTCTGCCATCTCTGAAACAATGTTTCGAACTACCAAAAAGGTGGACTATTATTCAGGGTTTGTAGAAGATTAGAAATTCCTGCTCCAATATTATGAATTATCCTCTCCCCACATATCCAGTGATATACTCTCTTACACTTCTTCACTCCATTCATTAACATCATTTGCTATTTATCAAACCTGACTGTACAAAATTAACACAATGGACTGAAACTGAGTACACTTCTACATACAATAAAATATACTGCTACTAACTTGCTGCACAGAATCATAAGATACGATACAGCATCCTACAATTGCTTAGAATGGCTTTGTTCCCCTTCTCTTCCATCAATTAATCTTATCAGCAGCTTATGTTCACTTGCCTGCAGTTGTAAATGCAATTTAGGAAGTCCATAGCTAAGAAATTATATAAAATTGCAATTTGCTTTCGTGTCAACTGGCAAAATTCACTATCCACAAAAAATGGCAAATTATGAGCCCATCTTAGTCCACTGCTTACAAAATCATATACCAATAGCTAACATCATAATGAACAGGCAATAATACAGAAATAGCAATGCATGAACCCAATCTCAATGTACTGCTCACAAAAGAGTAATCAAGATACCAGCTACTAATTCGATATAAAAACTGGTAGCTAGCTTTTGACAGTTGACCACATAGGAACTTCTTTTAGTCTTCACTAAGCTTTTCACCCACAGCACATCCAAAGGATGAAAATATATCTGAGCAAAGGACACTTATATTGAGATACCCACTATGGCTACCCATGACTTATTCTTTAATTAAATAATCACCATTTTTCACCTAATCCCCAAGACATACAAAGAAGAATCTCACCTGCATCGTTGATGTTTGATATAAATGCATTCTGAAAATGGAATGGCTGCATAAAAAATAGAGTCAAGGTTTAGGCATATATTAAGTAAAACGAATTTGAACAAGAATATTACTCACAGCATTTCCAAAACTGTGATGACAATTCAAGTTTTAGCAGGGATCGAAAAAATATCTGTGCCGCTAAATTAAATAAAATATAGCATGCAGCTGAAGAATTAAACATATACACAACACACATATAGGAAAAGTAAAAATTGCTGTCTGAGAACATCTTTTAACACGTGGGCTTTTTGTAAAGGTATAAAAAATTAATACAACTTCTGATAATTCATAATGAAGATTCCACAAACCAAATACAAGGACTAAATTGCAATCAGCAGATTATGATTGATCTTTTCAAAATTGCTCCTTACTTTTGTTATTTCTTTTCTCATTTTGTACACATTATTCAATTTTATATTCTAAGAACACAACCTGAGGTGCTGAAAGTAGTCACTGTAGGTTTGCTTCTTGCTCTTGGTTAGTCCTGTAAATTACTTGTTGCCACAGTCGTAATCAGCACATGGAGGGGCCCATGCTGAGAGATATGGTACATCAATTTACTTGATAGCATCTTACAGTCTATTATGATCTCCTCTCTAATCTCCTCTCATGTGATCTTTTCTCCTCAGCTTCTTTTCTCTTTTGTTGCCTGCAGTCAAGAAATTTAGCTTGAACTCAATAGTATTTCAAGCACATGAATTCGTAAAAAATAAAAAAATGACCTACAAAAAATACATAACTAATTTCTTGCATTGTTGCATTAAGACATATTACATTTAAAACAGAACAATAAGGTGCCAAAAGCAAGAATGTGGTCCATGAGAATGAGTAACTCCATGTCCCCATGCAGCTGCTTAAGTAAATTTTCAGCTTAAATTTAAGCAACTGGGAAAACAAGAATCTTTCCCTATTTTAATAGAGCAGCTACTGTTCAGAAATTGAAAATAGGCTGTGAAGAGAAAAAGGGTGCTGGAAATTTGCAGCAACTGCATATAGAGAAAAATGTAAGGTGGTTCCATAAGTTTATGTCCCTCTTTTCCATTTGCCTCCAATTTTACCTACAAAAAATATTATTAACACTATTCATTCATACATAATATTGAGCAGCCAACTGCATATTTTTTAGATGGCTGCTTTAAATTAAGCAGCAAAATTAGATATTCATATACTATTCATTCATATGAAGAAATAAGCAGCAAACTGCATATTTTTGAGATGGCTGCTTTAAATTAAGCAGCGAAATTAAATATTCATGGGACAACTAGCTCCACAAGTTACTCCTAAAAAAATTGAGCAGTGGCTGGTAGCCAAAATAAGCAGAGCAGCTTTATGGAAACCTGCCCCGAGCAAACAGCTCAAGAATCAATAGATATTCCTCTATAAGCAGCCTTCACTATTGTTTGCCCATGAATGCACTCAATGTGATAAAAAAAGGTTTCACTTTTGACAAAATCTAGAGGTTTGGGCAGCCTTTAAATGCCATCCAATCGTAATTATTAATACAATGCCCAATCATTGCAGGAAGGTTTTTTTTCATCCTAGCAACAACTAATAAGAAAGCTATTATAAAGATAGACGTGAAATAGCGGTATTATTAAAGAACCAAAGATGTCTGTTGTCTAGTATAATCAGCCAATGTATAAAGATTCACAATGAATCCACCAAAAGTCTAGATACCCAACAAATTTACAGAAGATTAAAAAATTTGAAGGAACAAAAACCTACGCAAATGCAGTGTAACCAGCTCCAGCATTAGCAGAAGTTAACAAAGCAGCATGTGCACTTGCAGCAGCCATTGCATCTTGTGCTCCAGGTGGTAAAGGATTCTTCCTATCACCGTCAACCTGCATTAGAAATCAAATTGAGTGACAAAATGCCTTGGTCATCGTGAATTAAAAACTCATTCCACACAACCTACTTATCCATGATAGCAAACTGTTTCAGAATTATAAATGCAATTAAACATATATACCTTGTCCCACTTGCTTTTCTTGTTCCTATTATCTATCTTTGTATTGTCAGTAGCTGATGTAGCAGTCTGCAGTGACACATTCGTACTGGCAGCCATCACCCCAGCAGTAGCTATTAACAAAAAACCGGAAAAGAAAAAAAGAAAAAAAAAAAATCATTACCAGTCAATAGAAATTCTAGATTTTGAAAAGAAAACCAGCAACAATTTACATCAGAATGTTTTCTGATAATATGTTGGTGATTGTTTTGGTTTAACAATTTGCTGATAGATGATCAACAAAAGTTTTCTTTAAAATTCATTACTGACAAGCGGAAAACAGAAGAATGCAAAGAACATTAGAGTTTTGACCATACTTTTCTGACCACCAAGAACTTGTACGACTGGCTTTGGTACTGGTTGTACTGATGCAGGTTGCAGTCCTCCATGAACAAAATCTACTCTTTGACTCTTCTTCTTTTCTTGTTCTCTTCTTTCTAGTTCACGCTTCAGCTCCAAAGCTTGCCAAAAAGATGTTACTTGTCAGAAACAAAAACATCGATGCCTTAAACAATTAGCTCTGTAGTTTTTTCTTTCAGGATAAAAGAATGAAATACCAGTGAACTTCTACCTAGTTTTAATTCCATCTACTGCATTACTGGGCAGCCACTTTATGTCCCTAAACAAGATAACAGTCATATTGTTTCCCTTCCTCATTGATGTGCAAGGTACAGGACACCTATGTCACAAGGTTCAAGTTCAAGTTCATATTGGCAACAATAAAATTCGGATGAAGCTCGAGAATGGGAAAAATTTTGGAAAAAAAAATGCCTTATATAAATTGATTTTTTCTAGATATAAGTTTAAAATCCATAAAAAACAAATAATATTATATTACATTTGAAAGCATAATAAAATGAAAAACGTTGTAATAAAAATGTGTTTAAATTAAGAACAAAATGTATATATAAGTTATAAATCCATTAAAATATAGCTCCATGAATCAATGTTGTAACAAAGTCCTCCAAACGACTTTTGGCAAAATGGAACAAACCTGCAAAGGGATATATGAGTTGAATTTTAATGGGGCTATTAAAGGCAATCTGGGACAGGCAGGTTATGGGTGCATAATCAGAGATGATGAGGGAACGTTCTTATATGGTCTCTATAGAGCAATTGGTATGGCAACAAAGAATGAGGCAGAAGCAACAGCCTTAGGAAGAGGCACAAAATTTTGTTCAGATAAGGGGATTAGTTCAGTTGATTATGAGGGTGACTCATAAGTAATAGTTAATATAGTTAAGAATAAGCAAAGTTCAGACTAGAGATTAGCACAGAAAATAAGAAATATCTCTCAAAATCTCAGTAGGAACCCAAATTATATGGTCTCCCATAAATAACAAGAAGCTAATCAGGCTGCAGACTTCTTGGCAAACGTCGGTGTCATCTCAGGGCGCCGAGAAGTTGTGACAGACAGAGTTGAATAGTGGAGGGATCTCCAGAAGATCATTGATACTGATCATTCTAAACCAGAAATTCAACATTGAATGGGCATAGGATAAAAGAAGTACATATCCCATGACTCTCGAAGAAGCCAAATGAATTTATTACCTCAACAATACTCAAGTGAAGTGAAAGAAATCGACAGAGACACATAAGCAAGATAATCATACTGATTTAAAAAATATGAGATATGGATGTCCAAAACAGATTGGAAATCTACTTGCAGGATGCGTTGTAAGATTTTTTGTCCTTCTATTTTAAGGACGGGATTTCCTTAAAATACCAAAGTAGCCATCGAAAAACAAGGCAAGCCTATCTCTTAGGCTATATAAACACCCTTGTGCTGTGGTCGTGTATCGGGATAAGCTCCTAAGAACAGAAACCTATGGCGGGAAGGAAGTATTTTAAGATCAAGTGCAACTGTGTAGAGGACCCGGATACTCAAACTCGCGGGTTGTTCATTGTTGATGAGGACCATATCCTGCCTGCAAAACAGAAAGTTTTGGGTTGGGATTCTGCTTCAGGTGTGCATGTGCATGACAAAGTCTTGTTGGAGAGGATCTTCCACATGATGGTTCAGGCTACTCAGCTCGACTATAGAGCTGCCAGGTTTGCAAACAAGCTGCTCAAACCAGAGTTTAGAGATGCAGTCATCACTTAGTCTGTCAAAATAAAGGTCACTCCAAAAAGCGGCTCTATTGCGGGCATTTTCGGTGCAGAGGCTGTGGCAAAGAAGAAAATCGTGAAGGAAGCTTTCAATCCGTTTAGGGAAGGAATGGAAAATTATAACACTGTAGCCTTTGGCAAAATTATGTTAGTCTGTATGGGATCTATTCTCAGCCTCACAGATTGAGAGAATCAATACTTTGGCTGAAGGGATGATCACCCATGGTCATTGGATGTACAGGGCTTTTTTGAAGTTAATATAGTGATCTACCCCCTCAAGTAGATACATTTTTTTTTAAAGAGTCCATTAAAATAAAATAATATAGCTTGTGGCAGGTAATCCCTTCTACAATCATTTGGGAATTTTGGAAAGAATGGAATAGGAGGGTTTTTCAGGATCAATCTATGCCCAAAGAACAATTAATTTGCAAGATGGAAACGGCTATAGTTGAACTGGTGAATTCGGCGACCAGGAACAAATCATTGAAAGAAAGTGTATCCACCAATTGGGATGATGGAATGACTAAGCTTTTCAAAGCACTAAAAGCTCCACTCATTTCTGGTGTCAAAACCTCTAGTCAAGATAGAAATCCGCGAGAAGAAGTCAAGTGGGAAGCTCCTGAGAGGGACTGGATAAAAATCAATTATGACAGGGCCTCCAGGGGAATCCTAGTCCTAGCGGAATAGGCTGTGTGGCTAGAGATGCTTCTAGTGCCATACTTGCAGAAAGGTCTAGACCAAAGAAACAGGACTCGGACTCGAACTCGGGACTCGGCTCCAGACTCGGCTGGACTCGGGAAAGTGAAAAACTCAAGAAATTTAGAGATTTTTAAAGATTTAAAACTCGTTTCAGGCACCCTTTATTGAATACGTCTTAAAGACACAATAACATCATCAAACTCGGCTCATTTGATTACATACACAAGTATACATCAATCACATAAACATAAACGCAAATTGTAGCTGAAGGAAATAACAAACATAGATATATAAATATTGTCAAATGTATACAATATTACAAAACTCGTGGAATAAAAAATCCATGTCATCATATGATCATCATTAAATTTTCCCTATTTTTCGATGGGGGCTTGGGGGCGGGTCGAGGGGCAACGCCCCGCAAGGCCAAAAAAACTTATTATTTAATAAAGGTGTCGGGTGTTATTTGTTATTTTTCTATTGGCTAACATGTTGTAACCCTAATTTTTCTCATTCTCAGGCAAAGGTTGTAGTGAAGAAAGACGATACCATTCATTTAAAAATAACTTTTTAAAATGTATTTTTTTTGTCATTTTACTAACCCAGCCAGTAGCCGAGTTTGGGGCTCGGGACTCGCCGAGTTTGGCGAGTTTGAGCCAAACTCGCCAGACTCGGATGAGTCCGAGTCCTAGAGACTCGGCAAGCATGACTCGGACTCGGACTCGCCGAGTTTAGGCGAGTCCCGTTTCTATGCTACTCTAGACACATTGGGATTACTACCAACAATGTGGCAGAAATGAGAGCTTCCCTCACAGGTATGGAATTGGGAAAGGAAATGGATGCTGAGGATGTTCACTTGGAAGGCGATTCATTGATTTCCATCAATGCTATTCGCCACAATCAAGCACCAAACTAGAAGCTAGATAGATGGTTGGAGCCAATCAAAAAGTTGATTGATGGATTAGAGGAGTTCAAAATTTCACATATCTATAGAGAGGGCAATGGCATTGTTGATGGTCTTGCCAAGCTAGTTGCAGAATAATGAGGGGAGCTGTTATGGATTGAGTATGAATAGGTTGACATGTGGCTCGTTTGGTGGACTCCATGTAAACCTCGACGGACTTACTCGCATATTGCCTATTAATGATCATCTCTTACGAAATTTACTGGCATGTGGGAGGATGGGAGTTAAGTACATAAATGGAGGCATGGGAAGGTGATTACCATGGTAAGACATCAATGCGAAGGACAAGGCTTTATTGGCAATTGGGCTTCGCATAGGATGTAAGATACGACTTTTCTTGGGGATGTTAAAGTTATGATGGAAACAGTTGGAGATTGTCTATTTATAGACATAGCAGCGGTTTGTGACTCACGGATTGTTTTATTTCGAAGTGTAAGGTTGGGTTGAATATGGATACACTTGTGATTCTTGAGTCCACTAAGCGTCAGATGTTATTTCTTGGGGAGGTGACTGAACAAAGGTTGATGGTAGTGATAAAATTTGGGCACCCTCTGGCATTGCATGTGGTGAAAGCCGTTCTGGGACAAGAATTTTTTATGGCTTACCATCGCCATCGAGTTAGTTCTGATATCTATGCTATGCTTTTGGCGATGGGTCTGTATTTGGGGGTGTCGAAGGCAAAGATTAAGTATCTATGCCAAAGTTTGTTTAAGCATGCCTTTTTAGGGGAAATCGATGCGGTTCTGGATAATGTAGATCAGGATTTGAAGATTCCCATGCCCCAGCACTGTTATCTGGTTAATAATGGATGTGGGGATTTGCAAAAGTTCCCAATTGTCATGACCCTGGAGCTGAAATTGCTGGAAGCGCGTTGGGGTGCCATGGCGCATAGCGTCCTGTTTCTGCAAAGGCTAACTCATGTGGCGGAGTGCCCAAAGGAGAATTGGTTATGGTCTTATATGAAGAAGTGGGGGTTGGTGGCAGATGATGAGGAAAATGCGGTGAAGGAGGAGGTGGCCCTGTCGACTAATGGAAAGAAGTGGGTGGAAAATGATTTCAGAGATGTGGAGGAAATCACCAGGGGTTCGGCCCATCAAGCGTACGATATAGACTGCACTATGGTTGTGCGAGCTCAAATGGTGGCTATGGTTAGGGCGAATGATGATGAAGAATAGCAGATTTACCCTATATAATCTTTTTGTTTATCCTATATTCCATCCACATTTTGGTAATAAAGTGAATGATGTTTAGTAGTACATGAACTATAGGTGTTCAAATGGCTGTAGTTTGTAGTAGAAAATATGGCTATGCCCTAAAATAATGGGCTTAAGTTATGTATATGGGATGAACACGGTGTTGATACTTTAATGTAAATCTGTTTTTTGATAATATAAAAGGGAGCTGGCCCATACCAGCTATTAAATTAGCAACAAAAAAAATAATATTAAATTAAATTTAAATACATTGTAATAAATTCAAAAGCATTATGATTAAAATATCTTAAAAAATTTAATTTAGATATTATTAATATATAAATAGCAAAAATATTATAATTAAAAGTCTAATTTAAGTAATAACATATTAAATATAAAAAAAAATCATCAATGTTCAAAAAATAAACATTAATATTTTGAAATTAAAAAAAAACATAGAATTAAACAAAAACAAAACCTAAAAATTAAAATTAAAATATTAAAAGCCTCTAATATACAAATCGACCAATTATTGGGGTTATAAACCAAAAACCCCTATCCCTATCTTTTGGGGAGCACTATGATTGTTGCCATATCCTTAAATGTAGTTATTGTAATGCTTTGAGCTGTGTTGTCCTTGGTTCAGGAGAAAAAATTCCATTGATCCATTGTTTGGTCACTGGTAGGTATGAGAAAGAAGTAGGAGGTGCCAAGACAGGGAAGAGCATCCAAAAAATACTAGGGTGAATATTAGCATGAACAAGAACAAATTTTTACCATTTCTTTGAAGTTCATTGAGTTTTGAATTTCATAAATGAAATTCCAGCGAACCTTGTGACTAAGCATGACACCATGATATCCTTCTTGTGTCTTAGCAGCACAATTGCACCAGAAAAAATGTTCAGGATTCCAGAAACATGATGGAACTCTTTGGTCTATATATTGATATTATTACAAACCATACAATTGAAGTTATTCCTTGTGAGCAATAATTGACTCTCATTGATAGTATTTTGCCCTATCTCTTTTAGTGTTTTTCCTTTCTCCTAACTTACCATTTAACTTTTATTTTTCCTGTATGATTTGCAATCCAACTCCATATGCAACAAAAAAAAGAATTGCTTAGCATGCCCCAAAACTATAAGCATCAAATTTCACAATTTACCATCTTAGACTCACAAGCATAGTTACAAATCTCGAACTCAATGCAGGCACGACAAGCTGATTTTTGACTCGAACTCAAACTTGGCAAAACATGACAAAGACTCAGTAAAATTGAACAATCCAAGAAATTCAGAGATTTTTAAGGATTAAAACTTGTTTCATGCACCCTTTAATAAATAATCCTCAAAGACAATAACATCATCAAATAGAAGCTAATTTGATCACATACACAAGTATACATCGATCAGCTAAGTATAAACGCAAATTTTAGCTGAAGGAAATAACATACTTAGATATATAAACATTGTCAAATGTATACAAATTTACAAGATTCATGGAATATGAAATCCATGGCATCAAAACAAATATCAAAACTAAAATTATAAGACTATGGCTCAAAGGAAGTTACATTACTCATCCCAACATCACAAGAAGTCATGTGCAGGCATCTAAGATGGATCATGGATCAATGATGTAGCCATGATATTTGCTTATGTCTCAATGACTAGGGTGTATATTCAAGTGAGGAATTTATTAGTATTTCTTTTACGCCTTCAATACTGCATGTTTTGTTGACAAGCTCATTAAGGTTAAGCAAAAAATGAATGGTTATGTTCTATTTTGACTTTAGCTAGGATACTAATAGATGGGATTCTTCTATGAGTTGTCTATGCAAGGAATGATTGATGCATTTTGCTTTATGAAAATGGCATTTCTCAAGAACTATGATTTAACTTGTATTCAGCAATACAAGGAGTGTAGCATGCAAACTTTACCTATAGTGGTTCTTGTATACTAAATAAGTTGTCCAATATATGAAACAAGATAATCCTTGATTGTGGCTTTGAGTGTGGAATATGCAGATATTTGCAACAAGGAATATGTATTTTGTAGATTTTTATGATCATGATTCATCATTAGCCTATTACTTGCTTAGACTTATAGTTTGATGGGGTTTTCAAGGTAACACCAAAACGAGGTTGAGGGAAGGACCCCTCGCGGGGTTGAGGGGTAGCGCCCCTCATGGAGATCTAGGGATAGTGCTCCTTGCGAGGGTTTGGGGCTAGCGCCCCTATCGAGGTCAAGGGGCAAGGCCCTCATAGGGTTTGTTGTGACCATTTCACACATCACCCCATCACAAATGGGGACCCCCTCTTTTGCTTTAGTTTTTAGGGTTTTAGAAAGGTTAGGCAGTAGTTCAAACCTTTAGATGAGATGAAGTTGAGTAAGTTTGTTCCTCAACACCTTGGTTGTGAGCAACATGTGATGATCATTTCATTTGATCATCACCTCCTGTGATGAAAACAATAGAATCAAGCGTAAGGATTATTATGAGATTGAAATCATTGATGCAACATGGAGACTTAGACTGTGAAAGAAGGCTTCAAACAACGACTAAGGACCCTTTGAGTTGGCAAGGTAAGTAACTTTTGCTCAAAATTTGGCTATGTCACAATCAGTGACCCCTCAAAAGTCCAAACTTTTCCAATCAGTGCCTCCTCCAAAACCCGATCTCTCCCTTGCTCAATCGGTGATCCCTCTAGAGTCTGATCTAAGATGAGGATATTTTCGCTGAGCGAAATGAGCATGTCAAGAAGTCCCGTGGTCACAGAATAAAGTTTCCAATGGTCACTCTATACTCTTTAAGCAAAATCCCGTGAATGCTAAGATTGCAAAAGATCATACGGTGATTCCAAGGTTCCAACAATGGACTAGCAGCTTTCTGATGGATATAGGCTCATTTGGCTTTGACTTTGATGTTTGTTGGTAATCCAAAGGGACTTACGTGCATTGAAGAAGACTTAAACAAATTTGAAACTTCAAGGAGATTTTGCAAATGGCTTAGCAAAAGATAGCTCTTTTTGAAAAAATTTCTCAATGAAATGCAGAAAGCAAATAGAAAAAGGGTTTAGAGGGATTCTAAACTAATCTAAGGAACTCAAAACATAACAAAGGTTCAAGTGAAATCGACCACCCTTTGTTTGGCCAACATTAGACAACAACACAAAGAGAGGTGCAATCTTCAAAGGTTGTGCATAAGATTTTCATATCGCCAATGAATACCATCAAGACGAACAATATTCATTCAAGGATTGAAGTTAAACATACACATTCAAAAAGCTTAGTGGAATCTTGCACTGCAAATAGAAATCATCTACTTACAAAAAGTATGAGGGTATGATTTTACCATAAAACAATGCTATTAATCTCATTCATCTAGGTCCTTGAAAGCAAATCTAATCTAAGTGAGGAAGCAAAACCATGCAACTTCAAAATAACTCAAGTAATCACCAAAATCAATGAATCGCTCTTATTATCTTGATAGTCTTAAGCAACAATTTCTTACAAATTCTCCCTCTTTGTACAAATGAAGGGGTGAACCCCTTTTATAGGCCCCAAAATGAAAATGGACAACCTAGATTACACTAAGATCAACAGCTGAGATTCGCCCATGCAAAACCCTAATTAGGGTTTGACCAAGAAAGACTAAACATAGTGCAACATAGTGGGCATGGTCATCAATGAAGAATCTCGCCTACTAACATTAAATGCACACTATCTCCTAAATATGGCATCCATCATGCAATAAAAGACCAACCACTTGGTTAAGACGTACACCAGGCAATAAATGACCCATCATGTCGTCACGCATTTAATAGATTGTCGTCCAAAATAGGATGACCATTATCCCTTTCATTGATGGCAAATGCAATGAATCTGGCCACGACAACCTCCAACTCTCCTATGGAGACACTTGGCATTGTCTCTAGTTTTAATTCCAACATGGCAGTATCCTTTTCAGACTTGGAGAAAAACTTCTCCCATCTTGGCACAACTTCTTGAGTCTTGTGCATTGTGTTGGAGAACAAGGAAACATTTTCCAAAAGTTCCTTCGAGAAGGATTCCACAAAGAAGAATTCAGGCAACCTATCCTTCAGGTTGTCCACTATTAGCTCCTCATCAATTAATCTTCTTGCAAACAATGTCTCCACTGCATTGAGGATTTCCTCCTGAACCTTTTTGACCGATGCTCTCAATAATGTTGACTCCCTGTTGGACCTCTCAAAGAATTTCTTTCTAGTGCTTAGTGCATAGAAACATCGAGGGAAATCATATGCCTTGTTTTCCTCGATGACCTTTCCATCAATCAATGTTTGCCTGGAAGTCTCCATTAGTGCCTCAAGGTGTGGAATTGTTAAGTCTTGATAAATATGCACATCCTCCCATGAATTGTCCACGCTCTCCAACCTGCTTAGGATAGCCATTATCCTCTAGTAGAAATGGGCCTAGTCCTCAATAAATTTACAAGCTGAAGTGAAGAGGTCCTCTACCCATTCCTTAGAGCATTGAGCCATTTTCCTTATTTCTTCTATCCCATCCATGGATTCCTTCAAAAGAAAAGAGGGAGGAACAAAAGTTTGATCTTCCTCTCTGAATGGATGCATCAAGCGCCGCACAGACTCACACAAGGCTTTGTTTTCACTCTTCAATTTCTTGTTTTTCTCTTCTACTCTCTTCATCTGCTCCTTCAATGCTAAGGAAGACTCATCAAACTCCTCTATCACTTGTGCCTTGGAGGCACACCCTAGGTCAACTGTTGTAACATCATACTCATCTAGAGCAATCTCATTCCTGTCCTTATCGACTTTGGGCACGGCTATGTGTAAAGTCCTAGATCCTGATTCATCTCTCGTATCTTTGGAGAATTTCTTCGCCACTTTCTTCTCTGCTAGATTGTTTATCTTATTCAAAAGCTCTTCAAGTTCCAACACAAGATCCATCTCTTCCTCTAGCTCTTTCCTCATTCTCATTCAGCCAATCTGGAGCAACTACTTCTTGATCCTGCATTCCCAACTGTACCTGTTCTTGTGAAACTTACTCAAAAGGCCCTAAGTCTCCCATGTTTGTTTCCCTAAAACAATCCTGGACTACTTGTTCTAGATTCGGAGGGACTTCTTGTCTTTGATTCTTCGGTTGAACAAGCCTCTAGGAGGCACTGGCACTGAGAATATCCTGCACTTGTGAAATGTCTTGATCATCCTCCTGTGGCTTATTTCATGTGACTTCTCTTGTAAACATTTCAACTTCGTGCACGCTTGAAGAGTTGTCGAGTGACTATGCATCTACCATTCTTGGCCTCTTCTATTGTGATTCTTCCTATTGAACTTCCTTTCTTTTCTTTGCCTGTGAATTCCCAGGAACACTTTTCTCCTTCCCACGCTCTATTCTTTCCTGTGGAAAGGCCTCTTCTCTGGCTTAGGCTCCTAATGACCCCTCAATTGCCTCATCATGCGATTCCAAGTCTCCCATCAGATTGTAAGTTAGGCGAGCATTCTTTGCTTTCAACTTTGAGATGTGTCGTTCAACCCAATGCCTAGTGAACTTCAAAACTGGCCTACTTAAGATATCTAAATCATCAACTTCAAATTCTAACCAGTTAGGTGTCTGAATTGGCTTATCCCTTTTCATACTCCGACTGAACAGTATTCACATCCTCTTCTATTTGATCCAGCACTTGTGTGATTTCACAAATTCTTATCAGCTTAAGAGGCAATCTGGAAAGCATACTCTTCTTGATTTCATAGTAATCTTTGGCGGTAGCCCAATAATCCTCCAGTTGAATCTTGTGCCTATGCTTTAGGTCAACTACCATCCTTATTTTATCATACGGATCAAAGAATATCCTTACGATATGAGGTGCTAGGTGGTAGAATATTAATTTATCTACTAAGTTCTCCACTACCGCCAATGATGGACACATTTCCTCATAATCTCCTATGACAATTGAAAACTTGAGCCCCAACTTCTTCTACTTCTGAACTTTGTCATAGGCAGTCAACTGTCTAGTAACTTCTAATAGCACCATCTTGTCCGTCGATATCTTGAAAGTTTATATGGCTAGGTAGAAAATCCTTGGACCCGAATGTAAGTAAAATTTGGAAATTGAATGTACCACGCCCCATACTTCTTTACCAACTTCCTTGCCTCCTGCAACAACCTTGTGTGAAGTCCTCCTTGCAAAGTTCTGGTAATATGCATAGCGAAGGTGTTGCTTGCTTTTTTGAAAGAAGTAGGATCATATACGTGCAGTTGTGGATGGCACTCATGGACCTTCAATTGTCCTAAACTACGTTCCATGGGTCCCTTGCCTGGTATCCCACTGAATTTACCCATTCTAGTCAACAGGTAGACAACATACGAGCTCATGTAGAAAGATTGAGATTGCTTTAAATTCCTTAGTTGCTCGTCTAGGTTGTTGCTAATTATTTTTGCCCAGTCTACCACCTTATGCCTTCCATTACTTCTCTGATGAAGTCCAAGATTCGAATATGTAAGCATGTGGACATCCCATGACCCAGCTCACCATCAACACAAGATCGGCATATTCTTTCTTGAATATCCATGTTGGTGAGCTGATTGGACAACTTTGAAATGTGAGGCTCCAACATCTGCATCCATATTTTATTGATGATTCCAGCGCATCTCTCAAAGCCAAAATCATAAATCAAAGTCGCTCTTTCCTTGGTCTTATATATCATGGACTAGAATGCAGGAATTCCAAAAGTCTCACCAATTGATTCAACGGTAAGATTTGCCAAGAGTTTGCCATCAAGTGCCAGAATCGCTCTTCTTTCAACATCATAATGCTTTGCACATTCCATAATCAGCTTCGAGCACTGAATGGCAGGAGGGAAGCCGACAGCTGCTATAATTCCACTTCTGACTATTTTCTTGGCGATAGTTGATGGAGAATGTTCCTTTGTTCCAAATACTCTCTTTTTGAATTCTCCCAACTTGAAAACTTTCCAAAGTTGGTATCGCTGAACTCTCTCCATTTTGAAATGATTTTTGTCTCCAATTGGAATCCTCTCTGTTTGTTCTTGATTTATGCTTGCCAAAAAGTATTTGCCACCTTGCTAGATTCCGCCATTCTTGCAAAATAAAATAATTAATATTAAACTCCTGACAAGAGAATTCTAGAAATTTGCCAAGTGAAGAATTTTGTGCTATCAATTCCAGACTTGGAATAAATAAAAACCTCCAAATTAATGACTTGTGGATAGTAAAATCTCGCCCTAGCTTTTCTTCAGTTTGCTTCTTGCTTCAATTTCTCCCAAATGTGTTGTGAGAAATGAAATCCAAATCCTTGCTTAAATAGAAAGTGTCCAATAAGTTGCTAAGTTGGCGAGGAGATAAATTTAACAATTGTATTAATTCATTCCAATCACGTGTCATGTTTCCTTAATGAAAAGGAGACAACTCGCCATTCCAATGGGCCCTATCGTCACTCTTGAGTTCAAAAATAGGAACTTCCATAATTTTCCAAATTATGCTTTATTAATACGGAATATTCCTTTTGCATGTTGCCAACTCATCATTTACAAGATTCTTTCCAACATGGGCGTACAAGCGATATTTTGGAGGATTTTCTTGACTTGAAAGAATTTTCACGATCTTTTCCATTTTTGAAGGATTCCTGAGCGCCTATCAATCTTGGAGAAGGAAAATTCCTTCCCTTGTGAAATTTTGCTATTTCATGCTCTATGAATGCTTGCGTATGCTTTGTCCTGAAAGAAGAATTCTCTAACATTCAACAACTTTTTCCATTTTCAAAGAAATTTTGCCCAGTCTACAATCCAGAGGAGGAGAAATCTCAACACTTGTCAATTTTTTCATTTCCAGGAATTCTGCATACTTGGGCGCATTTTGGCAAGGAGGAATTTTGGTACTTTTGAAAAAAAAATCCTACATTGCCAATGAAATGTGCTCTCTTTCTTGTCCTGGGCGCAAAGTTGAGGTGGAGGAATTTTGGAAACGGAAAAATCCTTCCTTGCATGTGTTTTGCGCCCTCCTTCTGGCTTGGAGCGCATTTGAGAGGTGGTGAAGGATTTTTTGATAATGGAAAAACCCTCGACTTGGTTTTGGCCCTCTCCTCCTTACCTTAGACGCAAATTTGAGATGAAGGAGGAATTTATTGGTAATGGAAAAATCCTCCTTAACTTGGTTTTGGCGCCCTTCACCCTCCTTGAGCACATTCTTGAGGTAGTGGAGGAATTTTGCCAAGGAAGGAAAATGCTCCTTGACTTCACTTTTGTGCTCACTGCCTGCCTAGAGCGCATTTTGATAATTGAGGAAGAATTTTGGTGAGGAAGGAAAATCCTCCTTGACATGTGAAATGCGCTCTCCACCTAGTCCTAGGCACCATTTGGGGGTAGAGGAGGAATTTTTAGTGAAGAAAATATTCCTTCATGCCCAAGAATAGACTTTTCATGCCTTTGTCATTTCGGGAAAGAATCCTAGACACAGCCAAAATTTTGATCATCACTGCTTTTCAACTTTTCCGAATTAGAACTTGGATATTCAAGAATGTTTTGTTGTCAGTGTCCTGCCAAATGCCAGAGATAGACCTGCCAAAAAATAGACTAACTAAAAATAGTAAGTTCTTCCAAACATCAAATTAGAGCAAATCGGGGAACAAAGATGCTAAAAATAGACTTAATAAAAATAGTGAGCTTGTTTAAATGCAAAATTAGGCCAATCCAAGATGCAGCGAAACTTACTAAAAATGGTGAGTCCTCAAAATTTGCTCAAATTTCACTAGTAGCTTCCTTGAAGTGATCTCATTTCATTGTTACGTTTAGATTTCTCAAAACCCTAAGTTACTGACCTCATTTCTAAGTCTGAAGGGTAAAAGCCCTAAAATAGACAATACAAGCTTCCAGACAACCAATTTTTCTCAAAACACTGGCAGATTTAACCAAAATTTGTCAAAACACTTGGGGACCTGAGGAGATCGAAGAAACCGTTGCTAAACTACCCAAAACACCAAGTGGACCAAAAATGTAGGGGGTTCCTGTTGTGACGTTTTCACACATCAACCCATTACGAATAGTTACCCCCACTATTTTCTGCTTTCTTGGTTAGTTGTAGAGTCTTTAGCTATTAGTCTTTCACTTGGAAGAGGTGTAGTATCTTAGGTAGACAGGAAGTAATCAATTCATGTCTCTCTCTTTAGGATGAAGTGAGTTCAATTAGTTTTCAAGGCTTACGAAGTGATTGATTCATGATGATCATTCCATTTAATCATCGTTTGCTCGCTTAATGGAAATGGAATGCAAATTTCGCTAAGGCAAGTTGATTTTAGAGGTCAATACTCTAAGGAAAAGGGAGCTGAAGTTGAAATTATCATGAGAAGCTTGGAGCAAATGGATCAAGACCTTGTAAATGCACAGGTCTACTGTTTATATCAATCTGATCTGCTGCCTATACTCAGATATATCGGTGTATGAGAATCTTTTCTATTCCATCAGGTTTGGTTCTCTGATTATTGATTTAATGTTTCCTCTTCTTTTCCTTCGATGCCTGCTTGATTATTGATTGCAGTTTGTGTTCTTATCTCTTTGATAATGTTCATATCATTCTTCCAAATTTTCTTATAATTCTGATTTAAGTCTACTCCTAGATCTGCTTTTAATGCTTCAGATATTTTGTTTTATTCCATGGATCCTTCCTTCTCAAATGAAAACTTCTCCCTTTTATATCCTCCAATGTGAGTGAGACTCACACCTCTTCATATTGGTCACAACATTTCACAATTAGCACCCTTCGAAAGCATCACAACCTTTCATCATTTTCTGCCCCTTTGAAAGAGTCACTTCCTTATCTTCTTCCCATTAATGCTTCCTTAATTCCTTTGCCCCCTTCTTTCTTCCTTATCCCCTTTTCTCCCCAAGTGAAGTTCTCTTCTCTCCCTTTTATATCTCGTGTTTGAGGGAGTCACAACTTTTCATTTCATACCTTTTGACCATTCATTAAACTGAACTAAATTTTAATTATATTAAATTTTATTTTACTCTTTTATATTTTAATTTATTATTATTATTTATTAATACATTATTAAATCCTATTTCAACAAGGTGATATTACATTGGTGATCAAAGCTTCAGGATCAGCGAGTTCAAACTTAGCATCAGCAACCTTGCAACATCAAGAACAGCGATCAGCACACAAAATCAGACTCAAGTTTATGGAAATTAGATCACATGATGTAAAATCAGATGTTTCCATGATCAGAAAATTCATTTCCAGATTTAGTGAAGGTTGTGAAAGCTTGGTTAAGTACTTTTCACAATGTTTTGATTCAAGTTATGTTTGTTTCCAGGTTCGATGCAATTAGGAGGAACATGCAAAGCAAGTGATGAGGATCAGCTCCAAGATGAAGGCTTATCGGCTCATATACAACCTCAAGATTTCACCACATAAGCAAAGACATGGGCCCAAGGAAGACATTGCACTTCAAGTCTCAAGCTCATACAAGGCAGCTGATGGGATCATCAAGCACAAAGCACTACAAGAGTAGGAGTCATCTACATCAAGAGGAGCACGAGAAGACTCTAGGCTTGGAATGAAGGATTTCCACTGCATGAAGAAGATAATATTATACAATGAAGATCAATGCATTCAAGGCAAGGAGGGGTCAAGCATAAGGTCTACATCAAATGCAGCACTAAGGCGAAATTCCCAAACGAGAAGATGAAAAGTGCAATGATCACGAGGAAGTACAGCTACACACTTGTGATGAGTTACAAAGATCAAGCAAGCTGAGGTGGCACCCATTCATTGCTTATCTAATCATATTTACAAGACTAAGGCATCTAGATTCAATGCACCTAGTTCATCCATCAAGAAGATAACTACCATATGTGGGCACAAAATCCGATGCACCTACCGTCATCATCTATTGGTCAATTATTCAAGGAAGGACATGTGTTCCACAAATGTAATATTATCATTGGTCAAGCATTAAATGCTTTGTAATGGGTGTAACAAACCCTAATTAGGGTTTCTATCTTTCAATCTTGGCCATTGATGAGGATTTGATCGTGGCCATTCAATTGTAATGAGAGCACTATATAAGGCTCCACTCTTTGATTTGTAAAGGTCAATAGTTAATAGTGGATATATAGTAGAAAGTAGCAGATAGCAAGCAAATAGTTAGAGTAGAGTAGGAAGATAAGGCAAAGATTGTTGCCAAGACATTGTTCTAAGAAGCATGTGAACTTCATTGAAGATACGGTCAAATTAATATGTCGATTCAGCAATTTGCATAGTCTCTACTTCTCATTTAATTTTTATGTTGTTTTGATGAATGGAAAAACTTTGTGTATGATAAATGGTGAAATTTGTACATCTAATTGTAAAGTGTCTTGCATAGTCAATTGGATCCATCTTAGCCATGCTTAACTTCAATTATCACTCCTTCATTGATATGCTTCATCTTGAGGGTATCTATGCTTGTAGTGGTTATTTGAAAATCATCAAGCTATCCCTAGAAGATCACACTAGCCTCGTGGAGATGTTCACTGCATGTCAAAACAAAGCTTAGTTGAGTTTCACCAAAGATTGTCCATCACTCTTGCATTCTTAGGAGTAGATTAGATCTCTCTCAACCCTCATCCTTTAGTTATTTTTCCAAATCAAGTTAATTTCCACGTTCTAGTAATATTCAAAGCACTAAAGATTCAACGTAAGTCCACCTTGTGATTCCAACAATATCACATCAAACAATTGAGTCTATCAATTGATGGCCAAATGCCCCAGGTTTTCTAGTTTAGCTCCTAATCGCAAGCAAGCTACTTGGTGGAAAGGAGCTACACATCAAAACCAGTTTATTGTTTTTGATTGTGAAGAAGATCCACTCTTAAAGACCTTATTTGATAATTCATCTTCTTATACTTTTGACTTTGTGGCTCCATCTCTCCTCACTAAGCCCCCTCCTAAGGGAATGGTGTTCAATTCTTTAAATCCTTCCATTAAGGATGGTGTCTCTTTTCTAATTCTGATGTGCGCTCACTTTCTGAGCCCATAGTGCACATCACTACTAATTATGTGTTGAAAAATCCCCTTTTGAATGCCTTGGTGACCTCATCATGAAATTTATTTTGCAAATAATGTTGATTAGGCCACTATGGAAAGAAAGAAGAGGAAGACTACTCTGGCTAGAAATGGTAATAATGCAAAGGAGATGATACTTCTATCTTGTGTAAAGAATGGGTATCATTGTTTAAGGAATATTTTTATAATTTGATTGATACATTTTGGATGGATAAATCTTTTTTTAAGGATCTAGTGAGCCTCTGAGTTACTAGAATCCAATGCTTCGATTCCTTTCTTTGTGGTTCTCGGGTGCCCTACCCAAGTTACCTATAGCAAAAAATGTTATTTATAATTAGCATATAAATATAGTATTTATTATTTAAATCAGAGTTCTGTGACTCGCGGCGAGTCACGCGAGTCACGCGAGTCAACGGGCCTGGTGACCCCTGCCGGGTCACGGTGACCTTGACCCGGGCTCAGACGGGTCAGGGGGCGTGACTCGCCTGACTCGCCGAGTCAGCGAGTCACTCCCTGACTCGCCGAGTCTGAGGGTCATGACCCGGCCAGAGTCACTTAAAACAGTGTAGTAAAAAAAACATAACATTTTTTAATTATTTTTTGGCCTCGCGGGGCACTGCCCCTCGACCCCGCCCTGTATCGCGACAGGGAACGCGCAAGGGGCGCTGCCCCTTGACCTCGCAAGGGGCGATGCCCCTTGACCCCAACTTGGGGGCGCTGCCCCCAAACCCCCGTTGAAAAATATAGGGGGAAACCGCACCGATAGAAGTAGGGAAAATCTAACCTACGAGTCTGATTAGGCTCCATATAACAACACAACTTAGAAATCTTGGTAATTGGTATTTAGATTTAGTATTTCAAATTTCCTATAGTCTCATTTGACAATGTAATTCTTATACTGGAATAGTGTCATACATCTTTTCAAAACTAGTTTTTCAAGTACTATATGTATATGTATAACTATATCAGCACCACCACCCCGCCACCCCCCCGTCGCCGTCCCCCTGTCATCCCCAAACTTAGGCCCTTGGCCCCCCTGTCCTGGAAACGCGTCCCCTCATCCCCAACGCCCGTGGAACACTGGAAAAATAGGAAGCCATAGTTTTGCAACCAGCTGAGAGGAAGAGGTAAAAAGCTTGCACAACTCACATTGGGGCAACACTACAGTCCGATTGGCTCACTGAGTCCACCGATCCAGTCTTCACTAATGAGAACCTTGAGTGGGTTGACCAGGCAGACAAAAAGGCTGAGGCTGTGGCTATGGCAGAGGAGGAGGATAGAACACGATCAAGCACAACACCTATGGCTGCTCAGACTAGCACATCACAGGCAGAGACTATGGCTAGTGGCTACTCAGTCATCCAGGACCTACCTTAGACGCCTTTCTAGGAGGCAGATAGACGAGGCTGAGCCAAAGCCTAAGCCATAGACTTGTTTTTGTTTACACTTTAGAGTTACATATATGTTTGGGAACATTTGAAGTCATGGATTTTATATATATTGGACAACATTTATAACTCTATATATCTATGTTTTCTAATTCCTTCAACTACAATTTACATTTCTACGCATGTGATGGATGTATGTTTATGTATGTGATCAAATTAGCTTCTATTTGATGATGTTATAGTGTCTTTAAGCTTAATTCAATAATGGGTGTATGAAACAAGTTTTAAATCGTTAAAAATCTCTAAATTTCAAGGGTTTTCTTATTTTGCCGAGTCATTGCCGAGTCCGAGCCGAGTCACGAGTCGAGTCAGCCTTGCCGAGTCAGAGCCGAGTCCGAGTCTGGGAACTTTGATTTAAATACATTTTAGGCATTTAAATTATATCTTCTACACTACTTGGGATGTAAAATTTAAAATTATACAATGTAAAAGACATAATTTAAATATTTAAATACCCTGTGAATTTTTTTAATTTTTTATATAATATTGAATTATTAATTTGACTTGTAAATGGTTGTCACATTTATGTTAAGGAGTTTTCTTAACATACACCTTTATAATCCACCCCTTGCTGCCATCATATTTGCACCTCTCAGCATAATTAGTGCCACAATAGCTTGAACTCTATACACATAAAAACCTGATAATATATTAATCCTTTAAAATTGTATTTTCAGAGAGCATAGTATAGTTTAAAAAATGTTTTTCCTTGGCAATTTCTCTGTAGATTGGTTGCATAATGATGTTGAAAGTAATTTTTTTTATCATATACAAAGGTAATAAAAGCTAACATTTATAGCAAAAGCTTAAGCATTATTTAATTTATCAAATTATAATATCACTAAAAAATTCACTTCTTAAGAATTTAAAATGAAAATGGTACGTAACATGTAACAAGCTCAGGCAAAGATAAATTATTGCCTGTACAATTACTGGCTCAAATTTTAAAGATCTTCAAATAACAAAAACTACTAAGTACTTACACATTACAGTACCTAACTTTTACAGGTGAGTATGTTCATATTTCTAGCTCTACAATGAAATTTAGCTAAGTTACCGAATCGGAATCGGGTACGTGGGTACGGTACGCAGGTACGACAAAAAAGATTTGAGGGAGCTGGGTACGTTTTGGGTACGTTGGTATAAAAAACATATAAAAATCATAAATATGTATATTAAAATTTAAATATATTAATTCTAAATTAAAAAAATATTTCTATATATTAAAAATTACATATATTAAATATATACTTTATAAATTTAATATTATTTTAAACTTATAATTTTATTATATAACTATTAAGATATAGTTTTACGAACAATATACTAATATAATGTATAATAATTTTAAAATAAACTATTTTATATATTTCATTATTAAAAATTAAACATATAATTATAAATTAATATTAAATATATCTTATAAAATTTATATTATTTTAAATTTGTAATCTAATTATATAACTACTAATATATAGGTTACGGGACAATATATTAAGATAATGTATAATACTTTTTAAAATCTATTTTGTATATTCCATTATTAACAATGAAGGTTTGCGACAGCATCCATGGATTCTGTCATGGTTATTACCATTCGCACAAACTACATTTGTCTAAAACATTTTTGTTCAACTCGAACAAATGAAGAAACTACTGCCGTCGCCTGAGCATTGTCGTGAGTTGTTGCCTGAGCATTGTCATGAGCCATGAGCCGTGAGACGTGAGCCATTGTCGTAAGCCAAGGACAAACGAAGACAAGTGTTGCCGAAGACAAATCCGAAATGCGTTTTCTATCTGCTGCCGTCGCCGAAGAGAAATCGTAAATACGTCTTTTGTTTTTGTTTTAGGGTTTAAATAACCCATTTTCCTTCCGTGAAAGTCAACCTAGACGAATCTAAGATGAATCGTATCCGAATCCAAATCCAAGACGAATCGTATCCGGATTTGGGGGAAAACCTAGACGTACCGGTAACTTAGAAATTTAGAACAATATCATTAATAAATTAATTCCACTGATACAAATACATTGCCCTACATTTGTTTTACTTTTAATCATGAAAAAATATTCCAGTGACAACAATCAAAGCATATGTGCATCTTTAAATGACTCGATAATAGATGTTTGTTAAAGCCTTTGAGCAAATGTTAGAATATCTAATGTTATTTAACTAATATTAAACAAGAACATTAGCAGATAAAGACACCAAAAAAGATTAGACTTCAATACACAAAAAATAGTTACCTAAAGCATCATAGTAATCACTTGGGTCATATCCATGTGGATCAAACATATCCTTTCTGAAACAGCTACCAATTTGATCTATCTCCTGATACTTAACAGCCCGTTGCAAAAAGTCAGGATTACGATAACCCTTTGAATTGCGCAATTCTTCATTGAAGCTTCTTCCAGCATTCTTTAACATAAGATATCTATTGATCTTATTCTGCATAGCATCAAATTCCAATACATAACAGTTCAAATTGCAGCCAAAGAATAAACTAAATTACTAAATGAGATAACACATGTTCTAGTAGATTCCTAATCAACACCTATATTTGGCTTCCCCACAAAATAAAATAAAACCAACAAATATAGAGAAGCACCACTTCTACATCACATTATGAATTCATGTGTCAATAAGGCAAGATCACCCACATTACTTCAAAAAGGTAACGACAGAGATTATGAAACTGACTCGTAGCTCCTCTGAGCACTTGCTTGTTGGAGGTGGTGGAAGAAAGTCTGCCAGAGGATCCTGATTTGGTTGTTGCAGCTCCATTTTGGCTAATCCATTCAACTCAGAAGAAGCTACAACTTCAGGTTCTTTTGTTGTAGCAGAATCAACTGATTGTGTATCACTTTCGGGCTTAGCAAGAGCTTCTGCCAGCAAACCTGGTTTAGGGGTTGAAGTCTTACCAGGAGTCAAGTGTTGACCCATTGCTGGTGGTGTCTTCTCTGTAGGGTCTCCTGCCAAAAGGCCCAAAAGCAAAGGCAACATTAGATCAGCACCTAACAGATGCTAGTAAATCATTTCTACTGATCAGAACAAACAATACAGCTGACTAGATCGATAACTGCAAAGCATGTCCTTCATTTATGAGACTTGGAACTTTTCGCACATAGCAATCTTCAAACTGCTGATGAAAATGGCAGCAAACTACTCTAGGAGAAAATAAGTAGTACCATTTTCAACTTGAGTCTCTTGACCAAAAACAGCTGCACCAGTGCTAACAATTTCACCCTCCTGCAACACAGAAAGAGGCACACATTAGAGCTTAAAATGCAATATCAATTTAATTCTACAAAACTACTTAAGTTTTAAATTACAGCTTTGTTTCAGATTCATTATTACAAACATTAACAGAAAAAAGGAGCTGTTAGAAAACCTTGGAAACATCCAGAAATCAGAAAGCAAAGAACACAGCCTAAGTTTTACACTACAAAACTACTTAAGTTTTAAATTACAGCTTTGTTTAAGATCATTATTAGAAACATTAACAGCAAAAAAGGAGCTGTTAGAAAACCTTGGAAACATCCACACGTCAGAAAGCAAAGAACACAGCCTAAGGTTTACAAAGTGTGGAATCTCATGAAGCATTACATGTTAAAGCTAGTTAAAAACAATCAAAATACCCTATCATCAAAAAACTGCTCTATCACTCAAGTAAACATTTCCAAGGCCTAAAAACATGTGATGATTAGATTTCCAAACTATTCCGACATTAAAGACTTGATAAGATATAAAACATTCAGTTGCATCAAGTAGATAAAAAGGACAAACCAAATTCAAGCATACAGCATTTCCATTATGTTAAACTAGATAGACTCGAGGAGATGATGGGTAAATTTCAGGGAGACACAGAAACGTAAACGTTTTCTTGGGAATCCCTACCCCTTAGTCATTTCAGGTATGGAGGACCAACTGGCGAGGAATGATCTCCAAGAATGTCCCTTAAGTTTACCCAGCACCCAAAACATTCCCAAAACAGGGGATCAGCAACCAAAACATTACGAGGGCAGACCAGTTTCCCTGGTAACAGTTTTGCAAAATGATTTTTTTAAATGTAACAATAAAAGGGGGCGTGGAGGCTCCAGAAGACCAATCGCAGCCCTTCTGAAACACTAATCTCTATCCCTAAATCAGCATATCGTATCCTATCCAGTATGTTAAATCACTTAAATGACAAAACAAATCTCCCATATAAGATAATTAATGAATAAGGATAAGACGTAGGTTATGACCCAAATCCTAACATCCATTCCGCTAAAAAATCAAACCCTAAAAGAAAAATTAACAACACCCTTTCCAAACTCTACTTACCTCGGGCTCGGGAGACACAGCCGTTTCATCATGAGCGTAATCCACAATTCCCAGACCACATTTGCTGGGCCGTTCTGCCTCAACAGGATTTGTAATCGCAGGAGAAGGGCTTTTCGAGGCGTTCTTTTCAACGGCTGCAGAAGCTTGTGGCGAAGGAGACGATAAAACTGGAGAATTATCTTCGTCTTTATTTTCGTCTTCTTCCATGTCTTCGTCATTGTACAGAGAAAGCAGAGCAATTCCTTCGGCTTTTTTCTTACTGGACATTTTTACAGTAGAAAGGTTTCCCAGAGAGTTGAGAAATTGTTTTAAAATTTTGAATTCGATATAATATAGGGGAAAGGACCCAGTAGTTGAGCATGTTCCAATTGTTGTGAGGGTTGTTGATACCTTTTGTTCCAAAAATTGAACAAATAAAACCTATTGTTTGAAACAAAAAATATCAATTTTTGTTAGGAAATGTACCAACAGTTGTTAGGAAATGTACCAATAGTTGTTAAGAAATGTACTAATATTGTAAAAAGTAACCAATCAGGTGATGCCACATCGGCTGCACAACTATTGGGGTCTCTAATGCACGCCTATTGGTCTCACTTTTTTTGGGGGCTGTTTTGGACACCTTGGCAAAAAGCATGCTGATGTGGCATCATATTTGATGATGTGGCCCTGAAACCTTAGTTATAAGCAGGGGACTTGCCAAGTAAGCTGCTGTAAAAAAATCGGAGTGATTCGAAATTTCCAAGTAGGATTTTGAGAAGCGTGAAGTTAGGGTGCACGACTACTGGGTCCTTTCCCCTATATAACGATGTAGTGCATGTTAAACAAATGAATGATTTTACTAACGTCTAGACCGATCAGTCAAGAGTTTACATTTAAGGTATTAATGTGAACCAATGCTTCAAAGTCAAGCAGAATAAATTATGTTATTTTAGTATTAAAAAAAAAAGAAAAAAGGTCTGCAATCTCGTGATAAAAGCGTGTCATTTACACACTCTTTATAAATTAATTGTATATGCAGAATTTTTCTCATAAAAAAAATTATATACAAAAATTGATATTATGTTAGAAAGGGTTTTCTACACGTTTCCTAAAATATAAGAAATTAATTGGATTTCTTCATGATTGAGATTTTTCAGCTTCCATCATAGTGTTTTCTTTGGGCGGGTTGGTTCAAAATCAATGGAAAAATCGAAATGGATATTTATATAATGTTAATGATTAATGAAAAGAAAACAATTTAGATATAATAATGGTGAAACTACAACTAAGCTCAATACTAGACATGTCTGTTGTCAAACCTAATACATTTGTTCTACATGTTTTTAGATCCTTAACTGAAAATTAATGAAACAATTTTCAAAAAAAAATTTCATGTTCGTTTTTTTATTGTGGATCTTAATCAAGAAACTTGTAGTTTTGTAAGTCGTGTCTCTTCAAATAGTTCATTTATACTTTTCACTGTTAAATTATTTTTTATATTATATATGAATATCCTCCTATGTTGCACATTCAATGGTAACATGTCATTCAATTTCAATCACCCTTCTTCTGTGGAAAATACAAGTTCTTTCTTCCCACTCTTCCTTGTCCAAGGATCGTCCATCTACTTGTCTCACATCTAAGATGATGAGAATCGGTTCTAGCTGCACAACTAAAAGTCTAGCCTTTCCCTTAATTGCAACCCTTAGGTAGTCTTTTTCATCATGCTCCTCCAAGGGATTGAACTCTCTGATTAATGTGCTTTTTTTGACCAATCTATTTTATCCACATGGCAGTCCTAAATTTTTCTAACACAAACTTTTTTTTCTCTTCATTAATGTTGGGACAATCTTACAAGTTGATGGCCCATCTACTCATCCACTTATTGTTCTACTTCAAGTCTTCTTCTTACAATTTAATCCCTCATCAACAATTTTTTTGGGCCAATTTACTTATCGATGTTTTTTCCTTTTTTTAAATAACTTAGCAAACAAAGTATTGTTGAAGCCTCCATTAGGAATGTTCATGTGTCTACCAAAAGAATTCAATTAAGGGAATGTTGATTTGACCTTGATACTATTAGTGATTAGATGCTTTTGGATTCTTTCTAATTGCCTCCACTTGTGGTTTGGCATGCTACTCCCAAATCTCACAACCATAGAGGATGATTGGTGTAACCACAAACCAAAGATTTTCTTGGTTTTCCAATCCCATAACTCTATTTTCCTACATATGTTTTGTAGAAGGTAAGAAACCATCCACCCTCCTTGAATCTTTTTTGATCTACAAGTCTCCCAACTAAGCCTATTGTGAAAATCAATTATGAAGTACTTTTATTCTTCCACCATCTCCAGCTAGCAACCCTCAAAGATGAAATTAATTTGTTGTTTTTTCTTTTCAATGAGAAAATAGTGACTTTAGTTTTGCTAGTATTTACTTGCATCCCAACCTCTTGAAAAAAGAGTACTAGAGCCTTCAAATGTTCTCTCAAATCATGTGCAATTTTTTCAATTAGGATAAGATCCTCTAGATATAAAAGTGGCTTCACCACATACCCTACAAGTTGGATTGCAATTCCCCACTAAGAACCACATGGGACATTAGCTAAAAAAACACACAATGATTTTCTTTTTGAAACAATTAAGCACAATGCTTATGACACACTAGTGCGACTATATACAACATAGCTAACCATTGTGCCACTGTCGCAACGATACATTGCACAAGTAGAAGAATTTGACACCACAATATACTATCACCTCAAAGGAATGTTGATGACACCTTACATGACACCAACAAAGGGTTTCAACCTTTACAAACTTCACAGGACTAGGAGAACTATCTCCCCAAGCCTAGGTTCAACAATTGGACATCCTCGAGCAATGACACACTTTCGAATGCAAAATATGTCATGTAACTTCCTAATGAAAACACATATAGAGGTGATAAAAGTTTCTTAATACTCACAATACCATGGGGAACAACTTTTGTTCACAAAATTTTCTCATCTTAAGCCTTAAAGTACTCTTTCCAAATGAATGGGAGGATTGCAATGCTCTCAAAGGACTATAATGTCAATCTAGACCCTAGCGCCCATGTGAGACACTAACACCCATGCACTAGAATCCTATATTGGCACTAGTGTCATACTATGGCACTAGAGTCCATTCTAGGCATCGTACTCTAGCCCAGATAGTGTACTCTAATTTGAGCATTGGTGTCTTGGTCAATCTACAATTTGGAGCTAGGTATTGACCTATAGGACGCATTGAACACTGAGGGACCACCTATTAGAGCCTACATAATCCTATGCACTTTGAATCAACAAAACATGACTTGAGGCAAACAAATATTTGCTTCCCCTAAGCACGAGATGCCATCAATGGATGTGGGAGAAGGTAAGGAGGAGTATTAGGACCTCCCTAACACTCCTACATGTTTCCTTAAGCAGAAAGGGCACAAGGGAAAGGAGAAACTACACTTCCCAACTTTACAAGGTTTCATAAGTGGCCTCGAAATGACCTAATGTCCCTAGGGAGGAACACCTAGAGACTTGATGACCACATGACAAGATTATAACAGCATCCTAAACTATTCCAAGACATTATGTTCATTTTTAAAACCAAATTGAAAAGTGCCTATGTTCATTTTAACACATATTAAATTAAAGCAAAAAAGCATTAAAGGGTGCAAGTGTGCTCAAATCCAACACTAAGACATGTAACCAAGATATCAATTTCGCCATTCCTTATAGATTTTACATATATAGTCTATTCCATAGCAAGAGGTTCAATGATTAATATTATAATTTGCACATTTAGGACTCAAATATCCTTCCAAATTATAACAATGAAATGATAAAAGAATGAAACATAAATGAACTAATACCAATGGTGATAGAATCACAAGTCTTCATTCACGTTCCTCCAATCTTCAATGGTGGTTTTTATGCCACCCAACCTCATGAGATCAAAAGCCATTGTGCTAAGAGATGACCACGTCAACCACAAGCACACTCACACCAAACATGTTGAGAGAAGGCTTACACACATGTTATATGCAAAGCATACACATCAATGAAAGTACATGCAAGTAAGATCAAGGTATAAATATAAATCCTCATTGGGCATGAAAAACAATGACATAAAATTAGATACTCATCGGGAACAATCACTAATGGAGGGGAAAAAAACATCATTGGGGATGATCACCAATGCCATAATCCAAACAATCACATTGGTCACAATCATCAATGGTGCAAACTATCAAAGTAACTTGAGGGGAAAGGATTAGATCCCAAAGTGAGGGCGTGGAGTGTTAATGTGAAGCTCACCAATATGGCTAGGTTAAATTTAGTGCTCCTCTCACAAAGATGAGGAGACTTTATCATACAATATCCCCACTCCCTAAGAGACTATGTCTTCCACTATTGGCGGTGAAGACGATAAGCAAATCTAACTTAGGCTACCGCTTTGGGTCCACAATATATAAATAGACCTTTAGGCCAACTTTTAGAGTAGTATCCTAATAGGATAAATGTATATAATAACATTGTATTATATATCTAGAAGATATAAAATAGACAAAATAGTAGAATGAGTATCAACTGAGATAGATGTGATTGTGATCCAGAACCCTTGATGTACTTAGAGATTAGTCATATAATATAATGATGTTGTTGTTGGTCCAATCATCAATTTTATGGTTATGTTTATGTGTTATTGAGGTTTGAATGGTATTTTATATTGATTTATTATTATCTTTGTGTTATCCCCAATTTAGACATGTGGAAAATTTGGGGTAACTCCATAAATTTTTGGCCCATTTGTGGTTTAATTGCTCTATGCATGCATCTCGAGATGCCTTTGTTATCTTGCGCATGATTGTGTTTTGTATTCCTAAGTTATATTCCTTTTGATTTCTAGGTGTCAATTGGGCCTATAAACCTGATTTACACTATTATGGGCTCAAGGTGCAAATTTGGTTCATAGACTCGATTTACACCTCCCTGTATGCCTTCCATTTTGCACTAGGTGCCAGTCGGGTTTGTAAACCCCAAATGCACCTTGTCAATAAATGTTATCCCCGGTTTAGACATGTGGAAAAATTGGGGTAACTCCACAAATTTTTTGCCCATATGTGGTTTAATTTCTCTATGCACGCATATCGAGATGACTTTGTTATCTCATGCGTGATTGTGTTTTGTATTCCTAAGTTATCTTCCTGTTGAGTTATAGGTTTCAATTGGGCTCATAAACTTGATTTACACTATTCTGGGCTCAAGGTGCAAATCGGGTTTACAAACCCGACTTGCACCTATTAATGGCACTTAATTTTTATTAATGCTCATTTTTCAAATTCGAATAAGAGTCATTTTGCTTTTGTTTTAAATATTTTTCTCTTGCATTCTCGTTTTGGCTTATCATTTGGACTAAGGTGACTTTGCGAAGCATATTTCCTCTCCAAATTTGTAGGATTCTTTCCTCTTTGCTGGTAAGATATTTTCCATTTTGTGTTTCGTAGTTTTGTTTTTCCCATTTTGAATATTTTCAATCAATGGGTATTCGGGTTTAAAAACCCTAATTATTTTTCGATGTTATGGTTTTTGAATGCATCGGCTCTTTTCGTTTTTCCCACATACCCATCTTTATTTTCCCTATTTTTCGATGGGATTCTGAGATTGTGCACCCACATTTTGGTGTTGTTTGACTTCATCGGCCTGAACAACACCACATTCTTGGTGTTGCTTGATTTTGTGAACCCGAGTAGCACCCAAGTCTATTTCATTTTGCACCGAGGGTGGGGTTTGGGTTCGTAAACCTAAACCACACCAATCTTTGGTAGAGTTCAGGTTTACGAACCCGCACCCCACCTTACCACTCAATCAATTCTTGGTGTATGGTGAGCCTTGAGGTCTAACCTACACTGAGGACCCATTGCATAGTGTATGGCGAGCCTATGGGCCCGACCTACACCATTTCAAGTCTTTCCCTCCTTGGTGTATGACAGACTTATAGGTTTGCCTTGCACTTTGTCATTCCGAACATTTGGTGTAAGGTAGGCCTACAGGTCTACCCTAGACCACTTCAGTCATTGCACACCTTGGTGTATGGCAGACCTATAGGTCTACCTTGCACCTTGTCTTTCCCTTCTTGGTGTGTGGCGGACCCATAAGTCTACCTTACACTAGTTTTACCTTATGTACTTTATAAGTGTATTTTGAACCTATGGGCCCAACTTACACCTATCACAAGTTTTTCCTCAGGTGTAGTTCAAGTTCCTAGGTCCGAACTACACCTAGCCTTTTATTACCAAGTGTAGTTCAGGTCTACGAACCCGAACTACACCTTTCAACCACACTTTATCATAAGCATAATTTGGTCCTATGAACTCAAATTACACCAATTGCACACACGCATAAATGGGGTTCGTAGGCTCTATTTACACTTAAAACTATCATGATGCAATGAGGATTTTTATAACCTTGGTGACACCAAATACAACACATGCATGATCTTCTTTGCTTCAAAATGATCAAGATGGTTGATGATTTATCTTCTCAAGTACTAATGATTTCTCCATGCTATAGTGTCATACCTGTATAGATGACAAAACCATCACCAAGCAAGAAGACCATGAAGTTCAAGAAGCAAGATCCGCATCCAATCTTCCCTCCTTCATTAGTGTCTTTGAATATTGATCACATAAGGGACACTGAAATAGGACATGTGGACCTTGCAGAGTTCATCAAGAGAATTAAGAAGCCACCTTCATACTATAAGATGGAGCCCACCATCAACTGTGGTATTCATTTGGTTTTAGCATTCCCCATGTCCACCTAAGATCCTGAATTTATCATGGCAGCTGCAAGTCATTTTGATCTAGTTAGCAGGAGTGTGAAGGACACAAGTGGCAAAAAGCTAATCAAACTTGATGAAGATTTCTTTGACACTATCTTCAAGTGCCCAAGCATTGAAAAATATTTGGATATCACCATGCAGTCAATGCAAGCTTACTATGACAAGAACTTAGATAAGTGTAGAAAGTATGAATGACAATTGGTTAAAGACCTCAAGGCCTACAATTGCCAAGTGACCAAAAACCTTTCCCAAAAGTGATCTTATTGAAGATGTAAATGACTTGGTTTCTCTCTTAAGTAGGGTGAAAGGGCTTCCTACTTCAAACACCTATTATGAATGAATATATCAGTACATCCATATCATTAAACAGAAAAAGGAGAAGATATTTTGGGGGAAGCAAATAAGTGATGCCATATGTGAGCAACTCACCAAATTACCAACTACTCTCAAGTTTTACATGACATCCTATTTGGTGTATGCAACAACTTCTATGAGGCATTTCCCAAGTTTGACTACATCAGGAGACGAAAGGCAAGTTGTTGCGTATGAGTACTATTCTCGGTTGGTATTGAAGAATACCTTCAATCATTTTTGAAGGGTGAATGTTGTGTTCTTTGGCTATCACATGTGCATGTTGAACAAATATTTATACAATAAAAGTGTTTGAACATGCATTGGAAGTAGTGAACAAATACAGATGTATGCTCCTACAATTTCCTACCTTCACCTATCTCAGGGTAGGATGTTTCAATGGTGAACCCTTTATTCTCCCAAGATATCCATCGGATAAAATTATTTTGATGGAATTAGCTCGTTAGACAGTGGAAGTACATGAGGCATAGTCTGGATCACACAAAATAAGTCTTAAGTTCTCTTTGACTATTTGTAGGTATCAATCAACTCAATCTTCAAGGCTAGGGCAATGGAATAAGAGATTTTGATTACAGAGGAATGAGAAACAAATTGAAGAAAGCATATGTTCATGTCCATCGTATTGAAGACATCTAGATTGATTTCAAAATAGAGTATGATATTAGGAAGCTTGATTATTGTCGGCTCACAGTGGACCAAATTCAAGAATTGGATCTTATAGATATCCCAAATGATCTTGTAGAGGATGGTAATGTTTTGGACCTTACCTATGTAGACAATAAAGTTTCATCAACACCCTTGCCACTCATTTAATGGTCATAGAAAGAATCAACCTCCATTAGAGATAGATTCTAGAGTATTCTTGCAAATACTCATGTTTGGCTTTCAAGCAAGGGAATCCATTTGAAGCCTTTCTCTACTGGTTCTGATGATGATATAGTTGGATATGTTGGTAAGAGGTCAAAGATCAAAACAAAGAATAAACAAGATCCTACCACTCCTCAAAAGGATTCAAAATTGAAATTTATAGTTGGGGCTAGCAAAGGAAAGACCTAAGGAGAACCATCCACTTCAAATGTTCAGGAGACAAAAGAGTTTGAGATACAAGTTGAGCATTTTGATTATGAACGTCCTGATATGGAGCCTACTGACGTAGACCGACTTTAAGGTGAAGAGTAGGATAATGAAGAGCGGAATGATGAATATGATGAAGAAGGACTACCACAATCTTCCAAGACTTCTCAGTCAGATAAGTCTCATGAGTCCCTACCCTAGGTATCACTTCCACCATGGTTCATGCTCTTGTTTCTACCACTGAATCAAAACCTTTTGGATCTACTATCACTTGTGTCACCCCTTGCACAGTTGTTCATATTTCTTCCACTAGTGCTAGTGAGTCTGCATTAGATACCCTGCATGATAACATTGAGAGTGTTTTCTCCACTTTTCCAAATTTGTCTAAATTATCGACCACCATGTTAGATTTTTTTTGATAAATTCATGACAAAGACTGGCCCTAAACCCAATGAGTCATCTCTCGAAAATCCTCCCATAATTGTTGCCACAACTTCACCCATTGTGGCTACTACTCCCCAAGAGCAAAAAGATCCCTCTCAAGCTTTATTCATAGGTGTTTATGATGATTCTTCCATGCCACCATGGTTGTCCTTCAATGCTCCTAAGAGGAAGAAACAAGCTATTTCTCCAAATTATTTTAATTTCAGTCAGCTCATCTCCACCTAGCCTAAGACTACCAAGAAATCCAAGACCATATCAAGAGTGAAGGTGGATAAAGCTAGAAACAAATATGCAGAGATTTTCATTCCTCCTAATAAATACATTGATCAAATCCAGGACTTAAACTATATTATCAACAGGGTTGAATTAGGAAAACAAACTCATGATTTTATCGCATGACATGTTCAAACAGCTTTGGAAGCCCTTGTTTCTAAGTATGATGAAGACAAAATCAATAAGGATAAGCTCAAGGAACATTTTGAACAACTTACAACTATTCTAATCAAAGTGACCAAGTTCTTAAAGACCATTGAACCAATTACTTCATCACTAGATGAATAGTTTATGAAGAGAGTCGAGCAAGCAACTTCATGGAGTACAACAGCGGGTGAATGGATTGATAGAATGCTTAGGTTAAGAAACGTGACTCTTGAGCTTATCTACCACCATAGTCAAGAATCTTAATGTTGTGAAGACTAAGGTAGATAACACCATAGAACTCTTTTTTCAAGAGTTAGAAACACAAGAGGGCTTTGATGCATGGTTGAAACTTGAAGATTTTGACTCTGATGTTCTTGTGGAAAATGTTGTTATCCCTTCTTGAAATATGTATGTTGAGTAGCAAGAGGCATTAGAGCATCAAATGAATACTCTAGAGCGGATTGTCAAGGACATGAGAAAAGCTCAGAAGGAATGCACATATAAAAATAAATAAAAATTGTTGATAAGATATCACAAATTCCTTGTACTTTCCTCGATGAAAATCAGAAGGCTCTAAATGGGGATATGATCATCAAAGAGTTTAGTTTATTACTAATTGTTAAAATTGAGTGAGAGGACTTCTCTTTGTCCTCTATTGACAAATAGGTTGATCTACAATTTATTTTGGATTCTCTTCTAAAGAAACATAACAAATTTTGTGTTGATTTAGGAGATTCTATTACATGGGTCAAGGTCATCACCAGTCATACTTAGGAACCCGATGAATCTCAGATGAAAATTGCTCTACAAAATCTTTGAGTTCCAGGAATGAGATCATCGTGAAGACAAAGACACTTGGTTTATTTTATACTTTTCAAGTGGCATTTTGTAAATCCAATCGACACCTTAAGTGTCATTTCATATATGGTCTAGTACACATGTAGGACTGCATGTGTCCTAAGTCAAATATGTCTCTACTTTTGATTTAGTTACGATTAGTTGTAAATTTTCCTATTTTTGTGCATCATCGTATATATGAGTGGTCTTATTGTAATAAGGATCTTTTTCCATCTTTTTGCTAATATGACGAAACTCTGTAGAATTGAAAAACTATATAAGACTTTAAGCTTGTAGTGTTTTCAAGAAAGTTTGATCAAAGAAGAAAAGAAGTAGCATCCAATATTTGTCTTGGGACTACTTTATTGTGTGGGGGAATGTTCTTATGTCATTCTTGTCTACTTTCTTTGAGGTTAAATCTTGCATTGTGAAAATTATTTGAGTTAGAAGAGTCTAAGTGAATATTGTAAACTTTGTTTTATGATATCTTATTCAAAAAAACTTGTGTTAAGTGGGTAATAAGGCAATTTCTTTGTGCTTGGTTGAATTATCTTGTTAGAGTATAAAACTTTATGATATATTTGCAAGACTTCGTGTTTACAATATATCAATATTTGGGTTACAGTGGTTGATAGGACTTGAGTGTTTAAAGAATACTTTGAGCTCTTTAATATACAAAAGGCATGTCCCTTAAGTCATTCTTAGAAAAGGAAGCAACAAGAGACTTTGTGCTTTCATGGACACTTTGCTTTCAATTAGTATAGATTTTTAAAATTACTGCAAGTTTGAGTTGTTCCATTGAGAAAAAGGAGAAATTTGTTCTAAATAGAGAATTGGATAAAACTTGTTATGAAAAAAGAGAACTAAGTCATTGTATCATCTTGGATTAGTGTAAAGTTACCAAGTAGATTTAGAATAGATAGAGATTGCAACAGAAGGGGGGAGCCTTCCCGTTATAAATAGGAGAGATCATACCTTGCCTTTTGAGAGGTATTATCCCATGTACTATTGTGAAACTCACATTTTTTAACCCTCCACGAGTTTACAAATTTTTCACCCAACATTTTGTTGGTTTCCTTTACTGTATCCTTTGGTGTATAAAGACTACAATAAGATTTTATTGGTGGGAAATTAGGGTTAGGTTTAAATTAAGATAATAAAACCACTTAATTATCTAATTAACTATTGCATTAGGGAGGAGAGGAATCTAATAGATCCAACCTTGCAAGATCAAGATTCTGATCAGATTTCGGGTTCCTTTTGATATGTCTTTCTTCTCTCTGAATTGAATTGAGTCAATTTGTTGATGATTAGGGCAAAATAGGTGATTATTAAAGTGATGTGGTAGAAATAGTCAGCTACAAATGTCGTACAGAGCCACCAACCTGGATTTAGGCAAAAGAATATGTTTTGGATCTGTTTCTAGAAGTTTGACCTAATTGTTCAGGATTGAGTGGTATCAATTCACCATGGTCCTCCGAATTTCTTGTTGTCAAAAGCTGAACTTGTTCATCTCTATGAATTTTGTCAATCCTCCCAAATGTAGCTCTATACTTGTTTCCTGCTCACAGAAAGAAGGGGAAAATTGTTGGTAATAGGGGTTTGCCTAAGTCAAGCCCCAATTTAGGAATTAACCTTGAACAAAATAATGCAAATATTAAAATAAATGTTGAATAGATATACCTCAAATTTGCAATTGTTGATGATGATGATTTTCTCTTTGAATGTAGTCACAAATGTTGTATGAAATGGCATAACAAACACAAAACCTTAATCACACACATATGCTTGCATAAGATTGATGTAATTTTGCTCCATAATGGTCAAAGAATGAATATGTAGTCTTCAAGATCTCTGAAAAGGCTTGATAATGAATACTTTATACATGCATAAATAATTTAGGTAAGGTGTGTCTATCAAAATAAATTGATAGGATGTCTTTGTATAGGGGTTTCTAGTTAAATTATGGATTAGGCTGACCTTCAATGGTCATGTATAGCCACAGGGATGAAATTCCATTGGGGAAATACAACACACGTCCTATTTCAAATTGGGGCCCCTTTAAGGGGGACCATGGTGTTTTAGGGTGCTATGGTCTAGACCAGGACGTACCACACCCTAGTCGCACTACAAAGGGGACTAAAATAAGGTGCTATGGAGGTGGGTGCCCCTCTATGGGACCCACAATAGGTTGTTCATGACATCAAAGTTGGTTAAAAAGAACAAATCAAACCTAGAGAGGGGATATGGATAAAACACGTTAAAGTAGGAGCACAAACATGAGGTGTAAATTGGACTGGTGACAATTTACGATGCTACATTTATCCCCCACTTTAACGAGAGTATGAGCTTATGCAAATACTCATGATAAAGTAGATGGAAGATGAAAGAGAGAAGCACTAAGGAGTGAGAACACGAGGAGTATAAGACATCACTAATTTCAAGGAACCAAGCCCCCAATATTAGGATCTTAACTCACACAATCACATGCAAGGGCACACAAAACTAGACAAAAACAAAAAAACAAACAAAGACAAAAGGCAAAAGACACACAACACATTTAAGCTAAAACCAAAACAAGACCTCAAGTCAACTAGTCAAAGAGATCTTGATCAAAATGTCTCAACCATTAATATAATCCTTGAAATGTCATCATAAGAACACAAGTGAATACGTAAAAAGAGCAAGAGCATGCCTCAAACCATGAAACACAAATAGAAAATCTATGAGCTCATGATTAGAAGAAAAGGAAGATGTATAGATATCACATTCTAGTTGTGTTTTACTAGATGATCCATGAGAGGAAAAGAAAGAGAGGATGTGAATATCATGAGCTAGTTATGTTTTTCTAGGTGATCCATGTTGGGAAGGAGAGTCATAATAGTCTAGTTGTGTTTGGCTAGTTCCACTCATCTTGTTGTGTATGTGCAACTGTATGGTTCCAGAAGTTAAGCATCTCGTATAAGAGTTTGTTTTCTCTTGTTTTGAGCATGCAACAACCTATATAAGACATGAAATGAAAATGTATTATGTGTTTGGTTTTGGGAATGAAGCATCTCATCTAAGAATTTGTTTTCTCTAGTTTCAAGAACGAACACCCTGTGCAAGACAAATATATGCCTGGTTTCAGGAACATCTCATGTAATACTTTTTTTTGTTCGGTTTCGAGAATGTGTAGCCCCGTATAACACATATATAACTGTTGCATATGGTTTCAGGCATGAAGCATCTCATGTAAGAGTTTGTTTTCTCTGGTTTTGAGAATGAACACCCTATTTAAGACATAAAAAAAATATAGTACAATATAGTACAAAAAGGGTCATATGTATGCCCCCCCCTTAAGATGTCAACATATATGTATGTTGATGTCTTAAGGAAGTTAGAAACAAGGATACCCACCTTCAACACCAAGGAGGTATCCTTTTAGGCAACAATGTTCATAAATCCAAGCTAAAGAGGTAATACTCTTACAAGCAAGGATCAAATAGTTTGAAATTAGTTATCTTGCAACAAGTATAAATAAAATCCTTGGAGGAGAAGAGATATTTTCTCAAAGACATCTACCTCCAAGAGTAGATTTTGAACAAACATAACATCTTCTACCAAGAGAAAGGAAGGTGAAAAAGAATGCCTACCTTCCCCTTATCACTAAATGAAAGGGATTCTTGATGAAGGATGACACACTCTTGACCTAATGTGAGGGGTATGTTTATAACAGATACACATTGCAAAGTGTAAAAGAGGTTATAGTCAAGGATGCACACCTCTTACATAAGAGAGAATCCTTGAGAAAACAACAACTTCACATAAGGAATGACATCGTAGTGTAAGCAAATACCACTCAACAAAGGAAAAGTGGATTCTTAGGAAAGATAGGAGAAAAATCAATGCCCTCCAAGCATAGGGACAATGAGAATAATTACACAACCTCTAAGGAGAGATTATACATAAGAAAATGCACTATTTGAAGCAAATAAAGGTCCTAAATAAGGAACACACATGTACTCGCATGAAGGAATATCCAATGCAAGAAAAGACATCAAGATATGCAATATGCAACTCTAAAGAAGAGGTAATCTTCAAAGAGAAAGCGAGAATGAATATATATTGTCATTTTCCCCCAAGCCAGGAAACAAGGGGAAAATATGTGTTGCTTCCCCAAGATGTTTGTTATTGAAATAGCATCACCACTGATGATAAAGATCCCCCAATAAAGTTAACTACTAGTGTCATAAGGTGAGGAGCAACATGGGAGGCAAATGGAGTGCTAAGGCACTACCTCTTCACCAAGAAAGAGTGTGAGATCAATTGTAAGAGCTATGAGAGCTCGATCATATTGGTCTTGAATAAACGCTTTAAATTCTTTACAATTTATAAGAGAACGAGAATAACTTCAATGAAAAATACAATGTTCATCACCTTCCTTGCGCTTACAATTGTGATTATTTTTAATGAAAGGAAAAATAACATTCTTATCATACTTCAATCTCCAAAAGATTCTAGTAGATAATTTCTCTTGGTCATCAATAAGAGTAAGTATTGTCTCTTGAGATCTAGGACAAGGGTCGCTATAAGAAAATCAATTATTTTATATGATTTTGACTATGCCATTATCAATGAGTCCATGCATTCCATTTTGAAAATCTAGACAATCATTAGTATCATGGTCATTAGTTTGATGATGCGAGCATAAAGGTGTGTTTGAAGAAGAAGCACCTTTAGATGGATGATAGAGTTTATGTCTTGCAAAGTGCTCCTTAAGTTTTTGAACTCTAAGGAGATTGACCTTTGGTAAATGATGAGAATGTCCTAGACCTTCAGTACTAGCTTGTGTAGGAGGGTTTATAGGGACTTTGCTTCCTTGTTCAAATTTTCCAAGTCCTTGTCCTCTATAACCTTATTTTGATATTATGTTATAGCCACTCCTATAAGAGCTTTTAAATTGAGGAGTATTATAATGAGTTTCTTTAAAATTTGCAGTGTAAGTGCATCTAGAAGGAACAAAGGGAGGTGTGGATGAATAAGGAATATCCTTTTTAGGAAAATTCTTCTTCTATTATCATTCATATCCTCTTTGATAGGTTGGGAAGGAATATCCTCATCATTTAAGGCATCAATTTTACATAAACTTATGTGGGGAGATAGAAAATGAATGAAATGCATAACATCATCTTTTCTACAAATGTTTTGATGGTTAAGCTAAGTTCTAGGAGAATAAGGGGGATCTAGAGAGATTGAAACACCAATATTTTGACCTTGCCCCCCTTGCACTAGGGTATGTGTATGAGAAGAAGATGGTGCCATGTTTCTCTTCAATATCGATCTCCGTTATAGAGATTATTGATAGGAGTATTGGCTCTTTCTTCATTCACATGAGATACCCTAGGAGAGGTACAAGTGTTAGGTTTTTAATTAGCATCTTTAGGATTATGATTTACAAAAGCTTTAATGCAATCTAAATATGTAATGCATTTTTTTTTAAATATCACCATAAAACAACATGCATCATGGATATTTATGCTTTGAGATTTTGTTGATTAATAGGAAACATTTTGCAAATTCTAAAAATACAATATGCCAAAGTGTTGTGAATGAAAAGAAGCAATGCAAAGTGAAAGAAACCATTATCCAACACATGATTTTGATAAATATAAGTAAAAAAAAATGTAGTCATATGTGAAATGGCAAATAAATTTGATCTGTTAAGTGCCATTATGAATGCCTAAGGTCAGATTTGAAAAATAAAAGTTACAAACTATGCAACTCACAAAACAAATTAAATGTAAATTAGGGTTTTTATGAATTTAACCTCCAAATTTATGTATATTGATTAAAAATATAATCTGTGAGTGCAAACTTGAAATTTTAAATGCTACAAATGAAATTTGAGAACACAAATGAGAAATAATGGTGTAAGAAGTTGAGTTCACCAAAATGTAATGGTGGGAAATTAGGGTTAGATTTGAATTAAGATAATAAAACCACTTAATTACCTAATTAACCATTATATTAGGGAGGAGAGGAATCTAATAGATCTAGCCTTACAAGACCAATATTTTGATCAAATTTCATGTTCCTTTTGATAGGGCTTTCTCCTCCCTGAATTGAATTGAATTGATTTGTTCATAATTAGGGCTAAATAGGTGATTATTGAAGTGATTTGGCAGAAACAATGAGCTACAAATGTTGTACGAATCCACCAACTTAGATATGGGCAAAATAATATATTTCAGATCTATTCCCAGAAGTTCGACTTGATTTTTCAAGACCAAGTAGTACCAATTTGCCATAGTCTTCTGAATTTCTTGTCATCAAAAGCTGAACTTGTTCATCTATGTGAATTCTGTCGATCCTCCTGAACGTAATTCTATACTTGTTTCCTGCACACAGAAAGAAGGGAGAAACTATTGGGAATAGGGGTATGTCTAAGTCAAACCCTGGTTTAAGAATTAACCTTGAATGAAATAAATGCTAAATAGATATACCTTAGATCTATAATTGTTGATGAATCTAATGCTTCGCTATTTGAATCTAATCGCATATGTTGTATGAAATGTCATGACAAACATAAAACCCTAATGACACACACATTCTTGCATATGATTGATGTAAGTTTTCTCCACAATGGTTGAAGAATGAATATGTAGCCTTGAAGATCTTTGAAAAGGCTTGACAATGAATGCTTCATGGATGCAAGAATACTTTAGGTAAGGTGTGTATATCAAAATGAATTGATAGGATATCTTTATGTAGGGGTTTCTAGGTAAATTACCTATTAGGCCGACCTTTGACAATCATGTATAACCACGGTTATGAATTCCTGTTGGGGAAATACAACACCCACCCTATTTTGAATTGTGGCCCCTTTGAGGGGGACCATAGTGTTTTAGGGTGTCATGGTTGAGACCAAGACGTACCACGCCTTGGTCCCACTACGAAGGAGACCAAAACAAGGTGCCAGTGAGGTGGGTACCCCTTTGTGGGACCCACAACAAGCTGTTCATGACATCAAAGTTGGGTAATAAGCACAAATCAGACCCCGAGAGGGGATGGGGACAAAAATTGCTAAAGTAGGAGCACAAACATGAGGAGTAAGTTGGGACTAGTGACAATTTACGACTCTACAAAGATCTATTTGAGGTATAGATCTCTGAAATGTAGTTTCCCCTTCACTCTTGCTAACATCCACAATCATCTTGAGCCTATGCTAGCAGTCCAAGCATAAAAGGGTCATCTATTATATTGGTTCAATTTAACTCTTGTGTTTCATTAGTTATCACTTGAATAGGACAACCCCCTAATGAGATATCCAACAAATCATTTTAGGTTGGGTAAACGTTGGGAGCCACTCACATACTTCTATATGACACCTACATCCTAGGTTCATCACATTCCTTGAAAATTCAAATGCGAGACATAAAATAATGCATACAATCATAGTATAAAAATTGGCTAAAAATTAGAAAACATGGTTTCAACACAATTCCTGTGAAAAACCATGGTGGAGACCTCTTTATTCCCATTCCAAAATATTCAAAAATACTTTTTGAATTCATTTTTTTAAAATTAAATTTACATACAAAACATAAAGTTGCATGCAAAATCCATTAATGGAGCTTCAATTTTGTTCATTTCTCAAAAGCTCAAATTTTCAAAATATGAAAGATACCCGTTTGATTCATATATGAACAACATCTAACTCAAGCAATAAATTTTGAATTCCATTCATTTTTAGAAATTTTGGCATGTGAGGGCACAAATTTGACCTTTTTTCAAAAAATTTAGTTCATAAAATTTAAATCTACTATTTTGATCGAAATGAAAGCCCAATAGGGAAGTCTTATGCTTCCTTAAGGGTGAGCATGACATCCATAATAGGTAAGAGCTCAAGAAACAAATAAGGAAACAAAAATACCTCAAATTTGATTGCACATAAAAAACATAAAAACTTGGCACAATTTACCAATCTATAGGAGGCAAGATCACACATACACAAACACAATCTTTTTCCCATCTCAATCAATCCAACTCCCAAGACATTCACATTTGAATCCACCCAATTTCTCCAATTGTCAAAGAGAGGGTTTTGTAGAGCAATTATGTTCACAAAAAAATAATGCAAAAAAGAGTGTTATTTTCCTTTTTAACTGTCTTTCCATTTTCTATTTTCTAATTTTCTTAATTTTTAGTTTTCTCAAAAAAATTATTTGAGTAAATTCAACACACAACACTAATTCATTTTTAACCATCTCAATTATACGATTAAATTGAATATATACACATCCCCACCCCTACAAAAATTTAAAATTTGAATAACTAAATTTTTCCCCCTTTTTTCTCAAAACACAAAAATAGTCCAAATAGATAACATATGCAATTATTTTTATTCCTAGATTTTTAGTTACAAAAAATGAGGAAATTAAATCACTAAATTTTCACTTATAAAAAACATGAAAACATTTACAAGTATTCCACAACATAGACGAACACTGAGATCACCTTTGATTTGGATTTGGGTTAAAACAAGATCAACATGACACATACCATCCTCGCTACAAGTATGATTTAGAAATACCATCAGGAGGGATAATGTGACATTTTCCAAATTTAACCACTATTAAAGGGAATAACTCAAAATCATGAAGCTAGGTGGAGAAATAACCTCGTACCCATAACCATTTAGCACACGTGTCAGGTGGACCTTCTTAACGTATATATAGTCAAAGCACATTAAATCATAAACATTGAATGAGTTACATCATCACATAAACATATAGCTCAAGTATTAAAACACCATAAAGTTATAATTACATTTAATCCACACATGAACATTGTTATGCTATTAATAAACTAAAATATGAAAATAAGGCATGCATCAAAACCTGCAAAATACCATAAGCTGACATGTCATGAAACCACATATCAAACATGTAGGTGATATAAACACACCAAGAAGAGAAATGACATAATTCATAAATAAAAGAGTGGAGTTGAACTATTGCTAACCATTCACAACAAGAATCACGAGAACAATGACAACCTGTGCATCCTTTGACACATATTTGAAAGCAATGTTGAGATCCACACCTCAAGGGTGTAAACTGGAGGGACACTGCATGGATACCTTCTCTAAACAATTTTGTTTAGCCATTCTTCAAGATTACCAATATGTAAGCCAAAAAAAGTGGGCGATAGGGGTCATCCCTATTTGACTCCAATGTTGCTAGCAAAACATTCAAACATCCCCTTCATGGTTCTTATTTTATCTCTAACCTAATTATAAATGTAATTCCCTACCTGAAACCCTAAAGGAAAACAACACAACTAGGCAACTAAAGGGTAAAATATATATTTTAAAAAATTTTGAGTGCATTAATTATAGCAATTGCACATTTAATATCACAGCGGAAGTCTAACACATGATTTCCTAAGGGTTACCAACAAGATTAATTCGCAGATTATATTAACACCATGGTTAATCCAATAGTCCATCTAATTAGGAAAAAAATAAATACTTAAATTTTAAACATACTCATACATCTATATCCCATAATGAAAGAATCTAAGTATCCCAATGCATTTATTTTTCCATAGATCATTTATACAAAAGATTTAAGCAATTGAATTAACATACATTCCACTGATATAATATTACAAAATCCATAAATACATGGTTTCCAATAATACCACGGATTACAAAGTTACAATGTCAAGGTTACATAATTGTTTGATACAATGACCACAAGGTCTCCACTGAACAATGATCACGAACATGAGCTGGTACATGAACCACAAACCAAGAAACACCAGTGAAGCCTTTCCTCGCTTGAAGATACAATCTAGAACATTCGATGGGAAGTGGCACTACCACCCGACCATGTGATCCCAAAATGGAACCACCCCACCGTGCTGGGAGATAGTAGAAGACCCTCACACAAGCAAAATAAGACAAGTACGACAATAACATGACTCCACAAACATCCATGTGACTCAACTCACAAACACTAGTGACTATAAGGAGAGAGTGTCATCGCATGGCTTAAGGCGGTTACCCTAGGTAGGCCTCCATAGGTCCTGACCCCCATCCTGGATTATCCTGGTAAACTCTCTCGAACCCCCAGCTCCATCTAAGCATCATGCGGACCCTACCAATCCTTTCGTGAAGACAAGGTGATAAGTTTGCCATTCCATGCCTTCTCACCACATCCTGAGCCTATACAAGCGCTCAACCATGTGCGAGGCGCATTATCTTAATTAGTATTTTAGCTATCCACCCCTAATCAATTATTAGGTTATCACTTCTTAACTGACTTTCGAGGGGTTATCCTGCCATCCACTTTGGGCGCGGCCCCCGCCTAAAAGCCACTCTCTCTCAAAGGACACTAACATGAAAGTTTTCTCTCTATGAGAACACTATGGCGAAACTGATAGCCATATCTAATCCTGACAAACCACAGGTGAAGGATACACAATCACTAACCCAGGATTGACCATTTGGAAACATAACACAAAATGGCTCACATCAACAGGGTTATACAATGACACCTGACTAAGGGGTAAAACAACCTTAGTAAAAAGACAATAACTCAAATTAGATTTACAACGAAATATGCTTTTACCAGAGAATACCCTTTATTCTAAAGATCCTATAATAGACAATCTTTTTAAAACAGTAAAAAGCATTAATTACTTGCAATTGCCGACATTTCAGAAAAGCAGAAAATACACCTCATTGATAAAAGAAAAGCAGAATTGTCATTTGATCAACGAGGCTAAATTAAGCACATAAAAATTTACCTTATAATGTATTTCCAATAATAAATATAGAATCTAAAAATATAAACTTTTCTGGAAATAACCAAATTCCGAATTAACTATATATATAAAATAAAATAATATAAGTATATTAATATATATATTCACCGAATATATATATCATAAACATATATTCATATTACTAAATATATCTATATTAAAACATAAATAAATTTGCATGATATTAATACAACTTATTTCATAAAATGCCCAAGTTATATTTTTTTTTAACATATATATATATATATATATATATATATATATATATATATATATATATATATATATATATATATATATATATATATATATATATATATATATATTACATCACACAAAATTAATAAAAACAAACCGAATTTTCATCAATGACGAAGCACGCAAACCAGGGCGGATTAAATCTGTCATGATAACTTTATTGGCTACCCTACAGTAGCATGTACTACCACAGTAGTACTGCTACCTTACGGTAGTAGGTGCTATCGACGGGTAGCAGGTACTACCGTCGGTAGTACTGCTACCTTATGGGAGCAGCTACTACCGCCGATAGTACTGCTATCGTACGGTAGCATTGCTACCATCGATAGTAACTGCCGACCCATGCAAAACCCAATTTTAATATATATATTTTTAAAAAATTTAAAAGAAATTTAAATTTTAATAAATGCCCAAATCATATATAAAGGTTAAAATTTCACAAACCCCGGCCCCCCCACCCCTTATTTTTTTAAAGGAAAATATTCACAGAGAATATATAAAATAAATATCAATTTTTTACAGAATATAAAGATCCTTTTTTTTAAAGGAAAATATTCACAGAGAATATATAAAATAAATATCAAATTTTTACAGAATATAAAGATCCATTTTCACAGAGAATTAAAAGTCAAATTTTCACAGGGATTTAAAATTAAATTCCATAAGGATAAAAAGATTGATTTTTAATAGAAATAGAAATCAATGCATCCCCACTTACTCCATATTTATTTACACAAATATCTTCCCTAATCCAATTATTTCTTCCCTATGATTTTCACAATACCAAAACTAAAACATACAAGAAAAAAAATCAATAAACATGAGAATCTCCACAACAGAGATTAGAGATTCAACACACTAAATTAATTTTGTTTTAAAGAAGACAAAAGAACACCAAACAAAGCAACTCAACCTGTGAAGCTTTCCTGGAAGATTCACGTGGATGAGCTATGTCCTGCAACAGGGTTTCCAAGCCAATCCCTCTTCCAGCAATCCTCTGATAATTTCTTCTTCAACAAAATATTGCTTCCCAAAATAATTTTTCTTCACCAAAATCTCTGCCTCCTTCCCGTGACTTTCCAAAAAGAAAAAGATATATTTCCCTTTTAACCTAAAATTTTAGGTTGCACATATTTTTCCCCCAAAAAAACTAATATTTAATTTTAGTAATAAAAGCAATTTTATTTTATTTTCTAATTCCCACCAAAGGAATAAATTAACATGCAATAAGCAAAAATCATTTTTTTCTTTTCTTTTCTCATACAAATTAATTAATTTCTTAAAAAAGAAATTAAAGCAGTACTTTAATTCTAATTTATTCATTTATTTATTATTTTTATTAATTTTTTTTTATAAAAATTCTAGGAAACAATAAATGAAATTAATCTAATTTATTTTTCACTAAAATTTAAATAAGATATATTTATAATATAATGCAACTTGCAACATAATTTAATAACTTCTTTTAATTAATTAAATTTATAATCTCAATGCATAAAATACATAATTCAAAAATACCAACTATGAGATAACTCCATAAATTTAATTAATTAATTAAATTCACTAAACACACAAACTGAGCAAACCCCAAGCAAAGACTTAGAAAAAGTCAAATGACAATATACGAAGGCCGAACAAACTGACAGGATGACCAACTAACGACACCCACAAGAGTGTAACTGGGTAAAATAGGGTCAACTACTACCTCCTCCACTTCCCTCGGACAAATATAAGGCACACTCAGACCCGTGAAGCCAGGTGGAGATGATACCCCGTACCTACCCGATACTTGTATCTGTAATATCTTGCATCACCGAACCACACATGCATATATGCAATATAGAAAACACGGTATGCACACCAATGAAGGAGAATCGTGACGTTCCCTGTCTCACCAGAGTGAGTGAAGGAAAATCGTCCCCTTGCATCCAATACACTCGCAGACACGCAACATATAATTACACATTGAATAGATAAAGTAAAGTGTCACTACATAGCAATAATCCATAAAATACCATAAATCACAAGTACTAAAATACTGCAAATAAATTTTGCATCTCATATCCAGATAAAGCATGAAATAATGTCATATAAATCTGAATAACACATCATGGTAATGTATCCACTGAAAGTAAATAATAGTAAAATACGAGTCTAATAAGTTCAAACGAGGAGGGGTACT